>NW_028185750.1:706772-761780 GCF_003343005.1 Rhea americana | reverse complement strand
AAAAAAAAAAAAAAAAAAAAAAAAAAAAAAAAAAAAAAAAAAAAGGAAAAGAAAAGAAAGAAAGAAATTCCTCCTCATCTCATCTCAAATTTCTCCTCCTCTGCCCATAAAATGAAACTTTTTTGATATGCAAACTCAACTCCATTTAAACTAAATCCTGGAGGTTTTGCTACAGGGGCAACTTAATTAGGCAAGGAAAGAAGGACAGTAAGCAACCATGTTGCAATGACAAAAATAAAATTCACCTTAGATAAGACTGATTACCTTTAAAATATGGGAGATTTCTGGCAAAGCTCATGCAGTGAAGAGCTCTCCCTATGTAAAAGGAGTTCCTCTCTTCTCTCACAAGGCATAGAGGGAAGAGGGAAAATGTGAATCCATCCACAGCCTTGCGTCTCCCWTGCTGGCTGGAGGGATTTCACCATTTTCACTGTTTACCGTTCATCCAACCATGCTTCTGTCTTTACTGATGCAGAGTTTTGTTGTACTAGCGTAACGGTTAGTGAGGCCAGCAGGTAGCCAAGTTTACCTTTCTGCAGGTCTGCCCCGCAGGGAYTTTTTAAGCGGCCCTCGCTTTCCGCCGCCGAACGAACGTGCGCTGCTGGTCAGACTGGAGACCCAACATCCAGCGGTGCAATTTGTCATGCAGCCTGCTGTTGCTCCAAGCAAGACACTCGCTTGTGCCTTGCGAACGGTGTATGGGCAAATCTTTCATTTTTCTTTCATTACCCCGGCATGTACTGTCACTTAATTTTTATGTATGCAATCCTTCCTGACAAATATGATCTGCTGCCTGGTAATTCGTTTGACGTTCATTCTGTTCCTTGCTCTAATTATGGCTCCCGTTCCTGACACTGAAGCGGCCGCGCTGCCACAGCCGGATAGTACACCTGTCAGACGGGTTGCGCTACTGCCTAATGCCCTTTTATGCCAATCTGATGTTAGCAAATAMAAAGAAAGAAAAAAAAATTAGATGAATATATTTGCATAAGCCCTGCGTTCAATTCATGGGTCAGCAGCCATTGAAATTACAGTTCAGGGCGGTTGCCAGGGCAACACGGTGACAGCGAGCACCCAGAGCACAGCCAGCCCGCGCGCTGCTCCGCGCTGCACCCCGCGCTGCTCCGCGCTGCACCCGGCATTCTGCCCTCCTTAAACAAATGTCTTCGTTAAACCAAACCAAGATCAGAACATGTCCTGCTGCAATAAAACCTATAAATCTGGCAAATTGCCCTCCCACCCCCCAAAGCTTCATGTTATTCTGTAATTGTAAAAAATGTTCTTTTTATTTGGAAACTGCAACCAGTGCAAGCGGTGGCTGGCCCATCCCCTGCCTCCCCACAAACGCACGCACACACTTGGATGCCAAAGTTGCTCACTTTGCCTCCGTTAGCTTTTGGCAGCTTAACCGCCTGCCGCCTTCAGGATGCTATTGATCCACGGACCGGCCAGGTTCGCCCCGGAGACGCTTAACTCCTACTGCAGCAGCTCTCTCCATTAAGAACAACTCCAATAAAGGTCACAAGCTTGGCTTACATGTGCAGCCAGTTGCTAAGCCCCAATTTATTCTTATTAATATAATAAGTGCAGCAGTCAAACTAGATAAAATCATATTATTAGACATGATCATATTTTTGCCTAGTGAGATGATGTGATTGTACCTTTGTATAAAAAGGATTTATTTTAATCTGTTTAGTATACATATTCTAGGATAACTTTTAATGCAAAGAAATCTCTTAATATTTTATGAAAATAAGAAGTGCCTCACCTTTTTTTTTTTTGGTCTTTTGTAGACACACATACACATAATAATAAGGCACGTATCTTCCTTTTTTGTATGCATAAAAGCCCTAGCACCATTCGAGGGAATACTAAGGTTTTATTCATATTTGAGAAGTAATACAAGCAAAACATACGCGACAGAGGAAACTGCAAGCATAGAGACAAACGCTGGAACAAACCTGGCATGTTCCAAAATCAATGGTGAGAGCTAAACACAAAAGAATTTAAACGCTGCACTAAAGGGCAAAGTTACTTCTCTGCTCTAACATCGAAGTACCTTTTGAACTCACAAAATGCAGATCTGTTATTGAGAATGCAAAACTGAGCCCCTGCTTAAGAGATTATACATATACAGAAGAAAATGAACAATTATCAAATATTTTATACTGGGCACTGTAAGACTTAAAGAATTACTCAGGAATTAATGAACTGTACATACTGTATAGTTATCTATATAGCATCACAATGAATGCTAACAGAAACCTTCATGTTAATAAAACATCATTTATGTTATCATTTTATACATAATGAAATGTTTTCTTCTTAAAGAGGACTTTTTCAAAAGATCTCAAATTGTATAAAGAGGAAAGTATGAAAGCATGAAAACATGAAATAAGTAATGGATTTTAAGAACATACTTATAAGACATGAAAAAAAGTATATGCTCACTCTGATATTCTAGAGCTCCTTTTAAGATCATAAATAGGGCTTCTTTTTTGTAATGATTTACAGTTTGCTTTGCCATTTTTAAAAACTATCTATTCACTAAAAAATATCTAATTGCAATTTTGATTTTACAATGACGCAAAGAATCAATTTTCTGCAATACATCAGAAGGTATCTCTAATAAGCTTTGTGTGATATGGTTTAGAACTGACTTTTTTATATTAACTGCCACATGACAATACCATTTGGAAATACTGATAAAGCATGAAAGAGATTAAGTGTAAACCAGGTGACTAACAAATTAGTATTAGTAACAAGAGTATAACTTAGGAAAGCACAAGTACATACTAGAATGCAAGTCTTCCAAATTTCATCCTGTGATATCTCATAGCTTTTATCAGTTATCACTGAGAACCCATGACAGATGGGTGAGATACCAAAGGAATTAAAAGAGGCTAGGAGAGTGTCTTTACATGATGATATGGAGGAAAGGAGGAAGGGAGAGAAGAACCCAGACATCAGAAACCAGTCAACTTAATTTCAGTTCCCAGAAAAATACTGGACATACACAATCATGCCAGGTATAAAACACAGGAAAAAAAGGTACAGTCAGCATGACTAGTGCAGAACACACCATCTCCCACGACCTAATTTTCTTCTATAGCAAGGTAATGGGCGAGAGAGAGAAAGAGAGAGAGATGCAAAGGTATCTTACAACCTTATTAAAACTTTTAAGCAAAGTTACAAAAGGTTTTGATAAAAGCAAACTGTGAAAACTGTCTAACTGAAACTATTCCATGGATGCAAAACTGTTTGGAAAGCAGTTCATGGTCAAAACACAAGGTCATCTCAGCAAAGTTCTGCAAGACATCCGTTAGTTCTGGTTCTGCTCAGCTGGCCCACTAACATGGGGGATGATGGCAATACCAAGTATGCTATTACCTTTGTGGATGACAACCTGAGATGAACCACAGCACAGCAGAGTACAGAACAAAAATTCAGAGTGAGTGTGAACAGGAGAGTCTGGAAGCAGGATCCAATTCAGTAAGAACAAAAGCAAGGTACTACACTTCAGCAAGAACAATCAGCCACACAGAAAGAAGGCTAGGAAAAGACCCAGAGGTATGTGGAAGGCATTCAGAAAACTTGTGTCTTTACCTGAAATTCAGCTCAAGCCTTAGAGGAAGTCCTTCCTTGGAACAGATGAAGCATGAGGGCTTTAAACATCTGCCTTACCTCAGACARCAGTCAGAGTTGCATCTCAGAGGAAGATGGCTGACCAGCATCTGCTGAAAGTGTCGGCGGTATAACAGCTAATTTTAGCATGCCGAGTGCAGGCATACAAAATACGCTATTTTGAGTGGGAAAGCTGCATATGACAACTTTGTTACATTTGCTATAAACCATATACTTACCAGACAAGACCATGCTCCAGAAAAAATACCAAGTGGTATTTTGTATGACGAAAATCGTTTAAAACTTTTAGATGAAGATTCCAGGTGTTTCAATACTACTTAAAATACATATCATACAAAACTGTGTGTTCATTGAGCAAGGAGGGATAACACATATTTTGAAAAACAGCTGACAACTGTATAGCTGTGCTTGCTTAATGTCTACAAAATATCTCCTTACCTAAGGAATGTGCTGCAGTGGTTTTAGAACTAAAAAACCGGCCTAATCCAAGATCTCCCAGTTTCACCACCCCTGTGGCTGTTATAAACACATTGGCAGGTTTTATGTCTGCAAGAAAAGAAAGGGAAAAGGTCAAAGCCACAAAAGGTTATCTGGCTCTAATACTGCAATAGAGACATAGCCTGGAGCTCCTTCCGTACAAAAGAGACTCGATCAGAACCATGTTTTTCACAGCTTTGATAGGCTGAATCTTCCAAGGCTTCAAGTTNAAAAAAAAAAAAAAAAAAAAAAGGAGAGAGAGAGAGTACACTTCTTAGCACACAAGAAAAAACAATGAGCAAAGTGTTATAGGGAAACAGCGTAACAGAACAGAGGCAACCTCTTTCAGCAACGGAAATCAAAGAAATACTTAAGTCTGCTTCCCTTTGGAAAGGATCATTTTCTACASGGAAAAAGTACTGTATGTCATGTTCCCTTTATACCAATGGCAAATTACTGTCCTACACTACAAAAATTCTGGGCTTTATACAGCATGTTTTGTTTATGTAGTGTAAAAATTACTTGAACCCAAGTGCCCCAAGTAGTCACACCAGGGTTTGCATCTGTAAGACTCTTTCCCCACAAGTTAAAGATGACTAAATGTGATAGATTCCAAATTTCAGCTACCAACTGTAGATTTAATTTATGCAAAACTCAGAAGCTAGATCAGAAGATGTATACAGAAGGCAAAATGCTACCTCTCTCTTTCCTGAAAAGAATAGTGAAGAATTCACTGCTTGTGAGGAGAATGAAAATAATGAGCAGCAGAGATTGCTATTAGCGCCCTTTGGGATATTTGCATTTCCTGGGTCAAGTCTTTCACAAAGCATTTCATTTACATTGAAAGAAGCAATGTAATTTTTGGATAGAACCCAAAATGATAAAAAGCTCTAAGATGAGATTCTAAAATAMTTAATAAAAATTGGGAACAGGGTATGAGAGAAAGTGTGGAACATATTTGTATTAATATTTCAGAAAAGCTCGCATGACAGAAAAACTCCTCTAAACTCTCTAAGGTCACAGCTCATATAATGAAGACTATTTCTTAGAGTTCACTGCATCCAGTAGTCTCAGCATTTTACTTCTGACTCTTTTCTAATGGCAAGTTTGACACTTCTACTTAATATCAGTGTCTGGAATACAAAGCAGCTCATCTTCCTAATATCACACTCACTTCGGACCGAATCCTTTAACAATGATGCAAAAGACAGAAGGAGATATCCATCTTGCAAGCTCCAGCCTCTCTAAACATGCATTGGCTGAACATCAGCATAATTGTTTTTGAATGTAGGCGCTTACTAATTGGAACATTATATTATTATTCAGTGAAAAGAGACTGAATTAATGTTACCTCTGTGCATCACCCTGCGGGAGTGCATGTGTTCAACTGCACTGCATAACTGCACAAAATATTTCCACACCGTCCTTTCCGGGATTAACCGTTTCTGCTTTTTAAAATACTGTGGAAGGAAATAAATAAAATATCAGTGAAGAAGTAACATATTTGTCCCATTCCTGGACTCATGTTAGTCAGATGCAGGTTGCTCATGTCTTCTAGATCTGCAGCAGCATGACTTTCCTTCTGATTACCATWTAACTCCTTCTCGCTGTATGTAAACTTCAGTGCAGTTCACTAATTAACAACTATTATGAAAAATATGCTTAAGTAGGTTTGACATTTTTGAATGGACACCAATTATAATTAGCATTAATCTCCTTAATTACCTTGCAAAGCATATTTAATGCTTCAAAACAACAAATATCTCAAATATTTTGCCTTAAGTAACAAAGGATAATTAAAAACAAAGCTTGTAAACATCTGTTATTGTACAGTCTGTTAACAACAACAATAAAATCAGTTTCTCTGTTTCAAAAGACTGTAATAGCATCAATAAAGTATTTGTTTTTCTTCTCTGCTCAGGTAGAATAATATACTCTATTTCATGCATAATGGGAACGTTAAATTAACTGAACTTTCTCTAGTGAGATGCAAAGATATTACAAGTCAAGTCAGATAAAAATCTGGAGGAAGACTGTTCATTTGTGTTTATGAAGTGCGAAGTATAACTGAGTCCAAGTATCATGGAGCTCTGAACATCAATAACTCTCAGGTAAAATAATCATGACCATCACAAAGAACAGTGCAATATGCTTATCTAGAAAACTTAAGTCATCTTCCCAAGCAATCTACCAGCTGTCTACCCAGTGGAAGTTACACATTATATATAGTCAACTATTTTTTTTCCACTTCATGGATGTCTTTCAGTCACGTGGATGATGCCCAGATTCCCCAGCCCTCCTCCAATACTTCCTAAAATTCCACTACTTTTGATTCTTGGTCTCCAACTTCTCACTGCTGATTCTTGTGCCAGATACTGAGCAAGTTCCTCATCTACTGTACCAACCAGACACATGCCTGATACACTTCACACCTTCCARTGGTTTAAGATTCATCCTCATTCTTTGACATACAAGGTAACATTATGTGATCACAATTTTGGAAAATGCTGTACATCCTCCTAACTCTACAACAGCATTTCTTTTGCATTAAACATGTCAGAATTTCCATTAGAACCATGTAAGAGCAAGCATAAAGGAGCAAATCAGTTCAAAGTGCCCATATTCTGCATCTTCTGTTTTCTCCTTTCGGTACAGACATCTGATGTCCATTGTCACATTTTTTATTTCATGTGAAATGTTGCTAATGGTTCTTGTTTGACTCAAGTAATGGCAAATCTTAATTTTGCAGATCAGCTGCGAAGGGCATGACCGTGCAATTCCCCAAGCAGCAAATCTGACAGCTTGCAACAGTTTCAACCCAAAACTTGAAAGAGAGCACAGATGAATTACAGAGTGTGATGGACAAAGTGTTACATACACGATATTATTTAATTTTCATTATAGTAGTAAGGAGTGGATATGCACAACCACAAGTGATGATTTTCCAAATGTCATGTCCAATAAGACTTGCCTGACGATTACAAGGAAGTCCTAACTCTCCAGTGGGTTATCCGGCAACGCTCTGCTACACCAGCTCTACAGTACCTCATAAATAATGCAGGCAACAGGGGCGTGACAAAGGCAGCCCCTGTTTTTATCACTCTCGCACCTTCAGTGTGTTGTTATTGCTGTTCCTACCGCCTCTCTGAACCTGAAAATCCTAACATAAGTTTTAATTCCAGAGAGATCAGGCAGGAGGGTGGAGGGGTGACACCGAGGAGGAAGCAGGCAAACTGTGTTTCTTCAATTTTATTTTCAAGCTACAACAGTTAGGAGATCTTCTTTCATGCCCTCTTATTTTTRGGGTTTGCTTTTTAAAACTACTTCAACAGAGATTTGCACTAAATGGAAAAACATCATTTATAAGACCTTGAAAAAACGCACGGCATCATCTTTATGCCTGCAACWAATATGTGGGAAAATGAACCAGACCAGGGAGCGCTGACAGAGAGAACACACAACTTACAGTTTTGTTAAAGTTATCAACCTAAGAATCAACAAATTAGGTTTCAGAAAATSTAATTCCTAGCATACAATGAAAAAATAATTTTCAGAAAATGAAATTACGAATCTGATAGAAAATGAAGATATTTACTACCAGGAAAAGTTTTAAACTAAAATCCTAAGCATGCAAATATTTTATACAACAAGATCTCTGAAGTTATGCAGGTAACACTTTTTATAAGCTAAAATTTAAACATCAAGCAAAATACTTGCACCTCAGCATGGTCACCACCCTAATTCTTGCTCTCACAAGCATTGTTTTCTTTCTATCTTTAACTGAAGCTACTAAAAGCCTGCAAGAAACTGCATATTTTCTAAGAGGTGCTGGGAAAGGGTGAAACATATAATAAACTACAGAATAGCAGAGCTGAAAGCTGGGAAGCATACACGAGCTTTGCCAGTCACCGAGCACGCTGTGTTGAGGCTCTCCCGCGAGCACGAGCAGGGGCGAGCCCGCACCCCGGCAGGAGGCTGCCTTCGGCATGAGACGCTGCAGAGCCAGGCAGCAACATCAGCTTCCAAGCGGACTTGCAGCACTAGCAGCTCATCCCTCAGATTTGGGGCAGATGCTGTCGTTGTTAACTCTAGCAACTGCCTGTGGATTCAGGTAATATCTCGTGGGTGCTCCCCAGAAAGTTCTCTGCTGAACATTGATCCTCAGCTCTCCCCACCCCAGGGAAGATTCTTCTCTGAAATGGAGCAGACTTTCACAGACACTGTAAACTTAGCCCCTGACTACGGACTGCACCGGTAACTCGTTTGACAGCCTTTGGCCTAGTGCCTCATAGCTCTGCTGGCACAGAAAACAAATCTGTTAGTAAGATATTTTAACTGTGACAACAAGGAGGAGGAGAACTTTCCAAACATTCATTTATGATAATTACAGAATAATGATGGCAAAAAACCAGGTAAAACATGGAGAGAAGGTTGAGAGTGCTAACAAACATGATATAACACATCTGTTTTCACAAGGGATGTATGTCTAAAGATTAACATGTCAAAGAAAATATAAAAGCAGGTGGTAACAGCTTAACTAAAGCTGGTTTCCAGCAATACAAGTATTCCTAAGAGCAACATAAGAGAAGAGCAAGCACTTGAAACATTTTCTCAATCCCAAATCCCTGTTGCAAAAAAAGTCAATACACTTTCTAAAATGTCTTCAGTGTGGCAGACAGGTTATGTGAATAGTATACCTAGCAATAATTAAATGTCCCTAATCACCGATTGAATACATCAGCCTTGCAAAATAATACATACTTCCCACCAAATCATGCTGGCTAGTTCCCTCTGAAACAGCAGGCAGAAGCAGGCAGCATACCCTAGTGAGTTTAAAATGGCCCCAGACCCTTGGGTTTAGCYCCTGCAATCACCCTGTTCCTGCATAAAACTGCAAGAGGAGAATCAGAGCACATTTCTACTACAAATCTGCTTACCTCCATGGCCCTTGTACCTTACATAATCCTGAAAGTTTGCAGTACTTTAGACTTGACATGCCCTTACCTTAATCATCTGAGAGAGATCACCAGCATCTGCCAGTTCCAGGACGATGTTGAGCTCATTGTCTTCGATAAAAGAATCCAAATACTTAATTATATTGGGGTGGTTCAGTTGCTGCATATTGAGAAAGTGCAAGATGAAAACAGGTAACAATGTAGTAATTTCAACTCAAGGATACAATACCCACACCCACTTTTGTAATCATTATGCAAAACGATTTAGAATAGGTACAGCTAGAAAGAGTGCTCTGGGCCATTACACACACACAAAAATAACAAATGTGATCATTTATCAYAAGCACAGCAACAACAGCAATAAAATGTCTTTTTAAAATATGCAATCGAGGACAGAATTGGGGTGAAAAAGCCTCTTCCACTGTAAGCTCATAAAATATACAAAAGCAATGTCCTTAAAGAAACTTGGTTAGGCAATAACTGACCGTTTTCTTCTTTAAACATAAACTAAAAACCCAATAATTGATTATAGTACTAGTACTCCTTGTAGGCTCTCTGATCCTAAGAATAAGAATAGAAGGAAAGCAAAAATGTAACAGAAGGAAAATAATGCACAAATTGTACACAATATGCTGATCTATTTTTCCCATTATTTATGTTCACATTTTCACTAATTCATTTTTTTYCAAGTACAGCTTTTTATTACATTTACAACTGGCATTTTGCTTGTATTTTCTTATATGTTCTTTTAAAATTTGCATCTTCTCAGATGTAAAGACAGAATTAGGAAAGCTGGCCTCATTAAACTGTTGTACAACCCAAACTGACAAACATTTAAGCTAGGAGGAGACCAAATAGGGTCACATAAAATAAAAGCAAGGATTTAAGTTGGAAAACATATAGTCAGTTTAGTCTCTGTCTCTTAAGCTACAAAAAAAMTGTTCCACCATCTTAGCAGAACCAAAGTCTGAAAAAAGTCTACGCTGATCACACAATATGCTGATCCTGAAATACAGAAGACAGTATCAAGCTTGTGTCTGAAGTCTGAGATAGATTAAACCCAAAGAATCTAAGAGAACATCGTTTTGGCATTCTCCAGTCCAACACAGAGGGCCAGCTGAAGAAAGCCTCCACACTGCTCCACTCCAAACTCTGCTGGTCATAAGGAAGTTTATACTTTGAGACACTGTTTTCCCTGAATTCCACCAAATTACCCCAAATGCTTAAATACTACAACAAAAGACCTGGCTCACTTTTATCAGAATAAAGATGCCTCTGAAATATATTCCCATCAGCCACCACCTTACAGCGGAAACACTCTGTGTCCATGGCATATAGCAGGTTGAATACTTGGGGTAAAGATTTTGCTATCACAGATTTCAGTCCTTCCAAAAGCCTTTACTCCACAGAAAGCAGAGCTTCAGATAATTTGCAGGCTAATATACACTATGAAAGTATTTTTCCCCTGGTCTTGTTATGCTTTACTCACAGGACTAAATTAAGAAACCAGCTCAAGAAATTAAAATTTCTGTTTTAATATTTTATGTCTGAATCTCTTAAAATAGAAAACTGTAATTGCTTAGAAGATARTGTAATATCTAGATTTCTCTATTCTCTCTCATGCTCATTTTGTATTATATTATCCCTTCTCTTGCGTTTCTAAAAACGCAATAAATTYTAAAATTACAAAAGTGAGCATTTCATCTCCTGAGCAGCTGTGACCCCAATGTGTCCATTTCAGGGGTTACAAAGCCAAAAGAAACATCGTTATGATCCATCATGCTAATCACGCCTCTCTGCATGCACATTAGGGGAGAGATGCTGCTTTGCAATGCCTGGACACTAGCTCACATTAGCACTAATGGAATCCATGTGCAGGCATCAAGAGAAGAACATTCCYGAAAGACCCAGCTTTCAATAAATAAGTTACACAGCCCACCGCTTCTGCTGAGATTTCTTTTAAATGCCTGTTCTTCGGTATATTGATCAAAAGACCAACTTCCAGGCAAGAAAGTGCCAAAACCGGGAGCAGGCAGGGATACCCAACGYGCCCCGGGACTCCTCGCTCCGCCCGCCGTCGCGGCAGAGCCGACGCCGGGGCAGCACGCACCGCTCGCGCGGCGGCGCGGAGCCTCTCGCCCGGGAGCCGTTTTCTGCCTCCTCCATGGGAGCCCTCTCCGGGGTTCCCAAAGGTACTGGGGAGTTTAAGCAATCAAACCGCTTCCTAAACCTCAGCACCACGTGCCATTAAAAGGCAAAATCAGAACGCGGCAACTGTAACAGAGTCCGCGCGCCCTGGAGCCCCCCGCCTGCGACCGCCTCGCAGTTCACCGCCGGCAACGAAGCCCACCGTACTCGCAGTCTCGGGCGTCGCTTGGTCCTCCCACCCGGTGCTACGTGCGACTGCCTCTCACATCGCCAAGCCTTTTCCAAGCAACAGCGCACACGTTTATACCAACACACCTCTTGCTTGTCCTATTAGGACAAAGTTGCATAAAGTTCGACAAAGTTCGTCGCCAGCAGGGCGACGGCTGCGGGCAGGAGCGCGTCACCGCGGCGTCCCGTCCCTGCAGCGCGGGCTGGCAGCGCCCCGGGCGCCCTCCTCCGCTGCGCAACGCGGCACGCTGCCTGCCCGCGAGCACGCAGCGTGGCGCTTTATTTAGTTATTGTAATTTATTTCACAGACATGTGAACTCTGTCTTCCCAGAATAGCAAGGCAAAGCGCCATAGCATAAGCCCGACCTCTATTCTTTCCTCCTTCTCTTGTCAAATTGGGATTTTTTAAAAAGATATACCAACGCTGGAGCATGCCTGTAGCATGGAAAAAATCTTTGTGAAGTAGCTTTTGTCAGAAGGAAACTATATTAATTCTCACAAATCCTTAAGTGCACAGAACGTCACGAACAGCTTACTTTGCGTTAATGACCATTTCCCAGTTCTTTAAGACGCCCTGGAAGCCCGACGGCAGCTAACGCCTGACGCGCGTGCAGGGCAGCGCTGGCGCGAGCGGCCGGCAAAGGGACCGCCGCCGCCTCCGAGCAAGCGAGCGATGGGGCCGGCAGCCCACACGCTGATTACACCATATTACCCGAGCGTTTTAGCTAGAATTACACTGAAAGGAATATACAATTTTATGTGGCTTCTGTTAAATCTGGAATGATTCTAATTATTTTGCGAAGTTATTAATTAATTTTCACCCCCCAAAACTAAGTTTCTGTGACATACAGAAACCTTTGATCAAAAAAGCCAAAATGTTATTTTGCCAGGGAAGAACKACAGCAAGCCTAAGCAATTCCTCCCCAAGTCCTCCGGAGCGCGCTCAGCGCGCGGCCAGGCCGCGGGGCCGAGCGCGCCTGCGGGCCCGGGCTGCCCGA
Organism: Rhea americana; assembly: GCF_003343005.1. Lineage (NCBI taxonomy): Eukaryota > Metazoa > Chordata > Aves > Rheiformes > Rheidae > Rhea > Rhea americana. Next base: position 749,329 of record NW_028185750.1, on the reverse strand, counting down.
GCGAGGGGCAGCTCGCGCCCAAACCGGCCGGCCGGGCAGGGACAGCCCTGCGGCGGCGCACGCGCAGCTGCCAGCACGGCAGCCCGGCGGGCGGGCTGCAGGCATCGCTTCGACGCGTTGCCGGCCTCGCGGCACGGAGCGAAGCGCCCTCCAGGCGCCGAGGCTGGCCAGCTGAAGCCCCCCTCGCCCCTGCGTGGCGGCCGGCTGGGAAGGCCGCCTGCGCCTCCACCGAATTACCCAAACACGCCGACCCCAGCAGCGCCACCGCAACTGCCCCCCGAGCCGGCAGCCTGAACGCTGATCGCCGGCCTTCTCAGAAGCTGAGCTACAGACCTCCGGATAAAACTCAGGGCACTTCCTTGGCTCTTGGCTGAACACTAATACACATTTGAAGGAAACGAACTGTAGTCAATATTAACACRTCCCTTCCACACCTGTAATGCAGGAGAGTTTATCAAAGTGACTTTTTAAACAGACTCAAAGTTCCAGATTCCTGGTTCAATGCACACATCTAAGTACCAAGATTTGCTTGCATTCAGTAATAAATAATAATTAAACTACTGCACAGCTAGTGCTTTGCATAGTTACTGGCATATTGATGTGCTTCAGTATATTSTCAGCATTTGCTCCCTTTCCTCCTCTCTCCACCCCCCACCCCAAATAAACAAAATTTTTTTTGGAATGTTTTTTTATTTTTTTTACAAAATATTTTGCAAAACAATCAATCTGATCTTATGAACTGGTATTTTTCAAAGCACAAAGGAGCTCCAGCTACTGAAAGAAAAATCACGCACAACAATTTACAAGCCTAGAAGAGGATCACAGAAGTTAAGTAACTGGATCACAGTCACACAAACTGCTATTGATGTGGCCGTGCAGCACCTCTGTGGTGCAGACTAGTGGATTCTAGCTTTGTCTCCAACAGCATGAACATAGAAATACAGGAATCTTTACATAGAAATATCTAAAATCACATATTCAAAATGAACTATTTAATACWTTTAAAATTATAGTTGACTAGCTAAACTGTTAGTTTATTCTTCAACAATCCATTGCAGTTAATCAAACTAGATTTTTAAATGCAACTTGTATTTATATCAATGTTTTAAAATGTATTAAATTATTGAGAAGGTGGAAATCACTAGTTTAATCACTTAAAAAGCCATCTGATTTCAGAGCCTTTATCTAAGCTACCATTTTTCAATGTGTGATATGCACACATATACACAAATACATGATATGCATATATAAAGGCAAGAGTGATTTTTTCCATTCAGCCAGTTCATTGATTAGCTTCTTTTAAAGCGCGCAACTTCTCTGAAAGAGAAGTACTTGTTTTTTAATGACAGAAAGATTTGAAATAGATTTATTAGACTCTCTACTGGCAGAGCACTCAATAAAATTAAGCTTTAGGATGAAACTCTTGTACCATGTAAATACATAGTGAAATCACCTAAGCTTTCTAACTTGCAAAAGAAAAGTATGGTCTACTGAGATCTAAACTGTGTGCCACGCAAACTTTGTCAAACAAGGCAAATGACAGTTGTCAACCTGAAAACAAATGTTTTCTCAAAACAAAGAATAAAGAATAGCAATTGTAAAAATCCTTACCTTCAAGAGGTCAATTTCTTTGATGCAATCTTGTCTAGCCTTGGCATCCATCATTTCAAAAATCTTCAAAGAAAGAAATGTCAAAGATGAAAATGAAGCAAAAAAGATTAAGAATTTCATATTTTGATGAGAAATTGGTCTTTCTTATCCCACTTTATACATCCTTCATGATAACAAGTACACAGGCAATCCCCAGATCAAAGAAAGATCAATGTTATCTTTATTTTGAAACTGCTATTAGGCTAGCAATGGGGAAAAATTAACTTTAGAACCTATAGGCAATATGCTAAGTAGCAGGAAAAATAAGATGCTAGTTCGCGGATTTGTTGTTGGGTCTTTAAGCATAGTTATTTCATTTATTTAATATTATTTAATATAAYTTTCATTTAGTAAATAAAAGACAAAATTCTGTTTATTTTTTTTAATAACAAAGATATAGCTTCTACTGGCTTCTCTGTAATAATTAACATGCTTATTGTACATTAATATTCATTCTGTAATAATCAGAGTAAGTCAGTAGGAATGGGAGTTTAGAGGATCTGCTGGAAAGAAAGAAGTATTTGATCCAGGAGCAATCTGTACAGACCTCTAAAATGTTCCCATTTTGCTTYCGAAACAGTAACACCTTCAATTTAAATACTCACCTGAACTTTCTTTAATGCCACAGGTTTTCTGTCCAGAAGACAAGTTGCTTTGTAAACTTCACTGAACTGCCCTCGTCCAATCTTTTTCTCTATCTGAAAATCTGCCAACGTGCAGCGATATGGGTATGACGTTAAATGTCTCTGCTTATTCAAAAGAAACACAATCAATCAGTGAATTGGAAAAAGTGATGGAAAAAGATCACAAACTCGTATTCCCAATTCCAAATTCAGCATATTACCAAAAATAAATGCATACATAAAAATAAAGACATTATACTGCATAAATTCTTGATGCTTTCTGTAGGAGTATCACTTCAGTTGTCTGAAAGGAAGCATGTATTACCACCCGCCTGCTGAAATGGGACCACCTGTTTTTTTCTTTTACCAAAGCCTCTTGCCCAACAGGCACATCAGTTCCTCAGAGTTTGGCCTTCAAGACACAGCACACGGCCCACGGTTGCTCCGTGGAGCCATAACAACCAGCACCATCATCAACCAAAAGTTTGCCAGGGATGTAACAGYGAGCTCACGTTAATGTTTCATAGGGCCCTATCAGTTAAGAAAAGTTTCCGAGTTTTCAAGTCATATTCAGAAAACCTCATTTTTCTAAAATATCACATAAAGGGATTTCTAGCTTTGTACACTAATCACTAATCCCAATTTCTGGTGCACTTTTTGCCACTTGCTTAAATATAATAACAAAACAAAACACAAAACTAATGATAAGTAAGAGCTGTCAGAAACATACAGAATAGAGTTGGGAACTCCAAACATACCTAAGTTTTTGTTCTCGTTTTTAATGTTTAGGAATTTAATCCAGGCTGGTCACAGATAATTCTGACCATAAATGTGTTCATTTCTAGTCACTTCAGCCAATGCTACTAGTGCATTTAAAAGGAAATACTCCTTTATTTTCCTTTTTTTAAAAAGGAAATAAAGTTGTGCCTTCTGTGTAAGTAACTGATTAATCCCAAAGTACTGTCTCTCTAGCTCCCCCCTCCCATCAGCTCTGCGGCTCCCGTCACCCAGGGGTGCTGCTGACTCCTCGTGAGCCGTCTCAGGTAATCCGCGGCGAGGCAGGTGTATACGCAGCGCAGCAACTGCTGCCTGCTCAGCAGGCTAGGAACTGCTCCCCAGAGCCGTTCTGGTCTCCTCTACAATTAACGTGACTGCTAAACAATGTTTAAAAAAGAAACGATGAAAATTAATGACTTAAAGTTGCTGTATATGCCAAGCAGACTATTCCAAGCTTCAACGTCTTGAGCCATTTCAGAGTTCCCATCCAAAAAAAACGCAAAAAGCAGTTAGACAAGTACACAGGTAAAACGGCGGGGTTATTTTCCCAGGGATTCAGCTATTGTTTGCAGTGGAGTCTTTAGCAGACAATCCCCACGGAAGCGCAAGAGCGCCCAGTGGAGACTGTTTATTTTAAGGAGATGACCACTGGACTGTTGGTGGGGTGGAAATAAAGCCTACAGATTGCAGGGGAAGTTTTCAGTCCTGCACCTTTTACTAGCACTATATACAAAAAAGTGAAAGGATCTGTCATGGTTTATATTTACTGAAAAGTAAGCAAGCTTGAATAGYGGTAGTTTTTATTTCTGTCATAAAGAAAGGAAATCCAACAAACAATAAAAAAGGTATCAATCAGATATTTGACAAAGCTTCCAACTTTAAAGTTGTCTGTGTGATTCTGAGCTACAATCACAGTTATTTGGCAGAGGTTTTGTAAACAAAGTTGTAAAATTCAATGTTTTCAAGAAGACTCGGCAATAAAGTCTCCTAAATAGTAATTTTTGATCCACAAATTGCATCAGTCAACCAAGGCATTTTGAAAACTGTCATCTTTTAAAGCACCTTCATCACAATGAGCACAGGAAAAAACACAACAGGATGCTACTCTACTACAGGTTTATTCAAGAAAAAAGATGTTTTATAAATGCTTATAATAGAGATATGGATATAAATCACAAACTAGGCAGTGACAAGACTATTGGGTCTCTTTGCTGCCATCTTCAGCCTTCATCTCTTAGACATACTGTAATGTCCAGCCAATCTCTGCTAATTCAAGTTGGCACATAATTGGAAGTTTAACTTGAGGGCATCATGATCCTCAACTTTCTCAGATTAAGTTGCCTAAAAGAGCAAAAACGTTGCTTTTCACAAGAGATGACACTTTTAAGTAATTATTTTTGAAGTGTCAAAGCCACAGGTAATTTTTTCCACCTATAATCGTTAAGTCTTTAAATAGTTTCATAATACTACGAGGAATGGGTTTCATTTCTCCAGGCTAGAAGATGATGATATTTTAATTCATGCACAATAACCTATACAAACAACACGGTTGTATTACAATTTGCAGTTATTCATGAAGGTTGGTCACATGGAAATAAGAAGCTGATTTCATCAGGTATAGCGCACTTTGCTGTTAAGACATACTTTAGTCTCCCCTGTACTTTGAAACTAGCATTATCATCTACCTTACTTCACAACCTTGGTTGGCTGGAMAACACACAGGCTGCAATCAAAATTTGTGCTATCAAGCAAAGGAACTTTTTGAACCCAGCGGTCCAGCTGATTTTCCACCCATCTGTGCATCTATTGGTCTGTATCTCACTTATAAAAATCAAGGTATATAACATCCATTGCCCTCCCCTTATCCGCAGCTCAAAGTGAGCAATGAGATTGCCAGGCGTGATTTGCCCTTTGTAAGTTCATGATGCTGCTTCCAAAGACCTTCTTGTCATGTGTTTAGAAATGGCTTCTAAGAAGATTTGCTCCATAACCTTCCCAGGGACTGAGGTTAGGCTGACYGGCCTGCAGTTACCCGGATTCTCTCTTTCACCCTTCTTGAAGATGGCCTTTTCCAGTCATCAGGATCTCCTCCAATTGCCATGACCTTTCAAAGATGATAGAGAACAGCTCTGCAATGACATTGGCCAGCTCCTTCAGCACTCTTGGTTATATCCCATCTGGTCATACGGACTTATGCATGYCTAACTGGATTAAGTGGTTCCTAACTACCACGCCTTCTTTCTCTGTCAGTTGAATTTCATTTTAAAACAAAATAGCTGTATTTCAAAAAATTCAATGAGAATTACCTAAACTTACTGCAAGACACGGAGTCTTTATATTATACATGTTAAACACATTGTTGAAATTTTGTACAGAATGGACCAGAAATTGTGATCAAAATCAAATTTATTTTCCAGTAGCCTTTAAGTMATCCCACATACCTGTCCAACCATATATACAACACCTACCCAAGTATAAGAAAGAAATTAAGGGTGATATCCATTGGTCCTTCATAGATCATTAAATTCTAAGTGAATTTAAACCAAGAGTATTTAAGTATAAATTAATATTTTAAGCATGTGACAAGAAATATCTAGCAAGTTCCTAACTTGAAAATATAAATAAATATTAGTAAAGTGACAGGATTTGTGTGTGTGTCCTAATCACTTTCACATGGTTAGCATATAAAGTCTGYTTGCCATGCTGGAGTTAATGCTAGGTGATGACTGGACACCTCAGCTGATATGTTCTGGCATCCTCCAGGACTACAGCTGCACATTTACATATGCAATGACCTAGATTTGCATTTGCTATCACAACCTATCAGACCTAATTAAAGTAATGGAGCTTTCATACACGCTAGAAGATGTTTGATTACAGTATAAACTAGAGAGCATGCTCAGGCTACACCAAATCATATCAGAAAGCTCCCTATTGATTAGGCAGTCCATTTCCCCAAATGTCTATTTAAAGTTAACCTGTTCTTATGTTTCTTTTTGTTAAATGTAAGTAGACAACTCTTCTAGATACTGTTACAAAGAACATGCTCGGCACACCTAATAAACATTCAGCTCCTCAGCAAATTAGTCCCATGGTCTGGCCTTAATACACCTTTCACTTACTTCATGGCTTTTGACAAGGGAACTCCCCTTTTTTCAAATCCTTCCCAGTTTAACTGCTAGTATTTTCCATACAGCTGGCAAAGAACCAATACCTAGCCATTCAAATAAACTATGATCTTTATTTCTGCAGTTCTTCATATGAAGATATAAACTGTGCACACAATTAAATACTGCCATCATCTTCAGACCTGTCCACCCAAACTAGATTTTCTCACTTTCAAGACAGATTCAGGCTCAGTGAGGAGTTAAAGCTTGTATGAATATAGAAGAAACAAGCACCTGTTTCTGCAGAATAAATTTCAAGCACAGTGATGGAGCTTAAAGAAAATAAAGTAACTTTTGGAACTTTACAGACACTATGAAAATTCAGCTATTTGAACCCTTGTACTCCCAGGGCAGCTGTAGGAAGCAGAAGGTCAGGGAAGAACTAGTTTTGAGACAAAGGCTGTTCTTTGTCCACACAATGAAGTCTCATTCTTCTACAACTCCATAAAAGAAAAAAAAAAAAAACCCAAAGATTAAAGTCAATTAATTCCTCGTTCAAATAAAGAGGCTATTCATTTTTAAGAAGAAATGCAGAGATTATTCCCAGAACAAATTATTCTGGCATACATGTTCTCTTTTAGACGTAATCATTGATGCAAGAGCAAAAATTTCAGAGCTGGCAAAAGTATGCAATGACAACGTCCAAATACTTTAAAGCTTAAGTTAGCCAGAACTTGCAGGCTCCAATTTTGGTGTTTTATGAGACTTTCTGCCAAACACCATTAGTAAGGTTTTATAAAATTAAAAAATTCTATGAAATGAACTCTTTAGAAGCATGAAAGATAAAAYGACTGAACATATCTGCTGCAAAGATAAGATGCTTAATTAGAGATGAATAGAAGTCTGTACACCAGATCACAAAGCAATCAAGGCAGATGTGGAGGGGGATGGCACGGAAAAGAAACCATGGTTATACTTGCTCCTTGATAAAAGTGTTTAGTTTCCGCTAAAGTTTCTCRATGTTTTTAGGCCTGTCTGTTATAGTGGCACCAAAGAATATACTGAACTGTTTTCCAGACCTAGAGACACGTTTCTCTCTTAAGGAAAAGCCAAGCTTCTGAGCTACGAACGCTGCACGGCTAGCTTGGCCCTCTTCATTCAGCGATGCAGAGAAGCGGGCGAACCGAGGCTCCTCCACTCTCGGGAGCCCCCGCTGCCCACGCGGGCGCCTCGCGCAGCCCTGCAGCACGGGGCGCGGGCCGCGTCCTCGCCAGCCTGGGGTGCCGACCCCTTTCCCAGCCCGCCCCGAAGAGGTGTGCCAGACGGCGCAGGAGTACCAGCCGGGACCGCTTCTGAGCACSCAGAAACACAAACATGCCAAAATTTGCAGCTGCAGAACGTCAGAGGCAATTTTATCCAAAAGATTCATACATAATTAAAGCTACAAACAGGTAGGACAGCCACATAACTTGAACAGAATTTTTAGGTTTTTTTCAAATGAATAGTTGTAGAGGCAGTTAGCTCAGAATTACAGACATTTGGGGATTGGAAGAGTATGAAACAACTGTTCCGTACAAAGAATTTCCATCTCTAGAACAATTAACGTTTGGCCAACAAATTCACTTCTTCATTCCTATCTGAATACAGGGCAAATCTTGAATAGCCCTGGGAGTTTCCTGCAGCAGGAAACCTGATGTTTCAGAGAAAGGGCAATACAGACAGACTAGACTCAAAAGACCAGAGAACAAATTATCGGCAAAATGCCAACACGATGTAGGACAGTTCCTGTATGATTCCTTCTCCCAGAGGCACGTAGAAAACCAGGTCTGAAAAAAATGAGTTGAAAAAAAATGGAACAGTCCTCTGCTAATCACACACTGTATAAACAAAGCTACTAATGATTATTACTAATAAATTCAGTTGTTTTATTCCTGCCTGATTGGCATGAGGAAAGCCAGTGCTAGTACTAAGTGTGTGCAAGTGACTACAAGGTCAGAAAATGTTTAGACTGATTGCAAACAACCTAGAAATTATTAAAAATTGGTTAACCAATGGTTAAAAAGTCAGACATGACAATCTTTAGATGCTAATAAAAGCATCTTTCCTGTAAAGCCATGAAATGAAATACTCTTTAAAGAGTGAAAACATACTTGTCCAATTAATTTTCTGAAATCTCATTAAAAAATTTAGCCCAACTAAGTCATACACTTCTGACCTGAATTTTAATTATCTTTATGCTGCATATAAGATTTTTTTCTGATATTTGTAATGCAYCATTAATTTTAAAGCATCAGTTTCTTTGCTTCTAAAGTGCCTACTTCATCTGAATGACATTTACCGTAAACTGATTTCACCTTTAAAAGACATCTGTGATAGTAGATTGGGAAGCGTTAGCCCCCACAGTTGAACATGTACAYGTTATAAGCAATGATTTACTTCCCACATCAATGTTTCAGATCTCTTTATGATGTTCCAAATTGTACACTCATCTTCATTCAACAACATCTATCGGAAAAGAATTTTGTATATTTTAAGATTGGAAGTCCAGTGTGGGTTTATAAGCCCACATTAGAACAGACTGATTTAACAAAAAAAAATTTCTTCCAAGCTCACCAACAGACTAGGAAACTGTTGAGCTTTAAAATATGGATTATTAGTCAAACAGATAGTTCAGTAGTTATTGAAGAATGAGTTTTTCACTTTGCAGCTGCTAAACTGCTACATAATCCTCAGAAAACAGACTGAACCTGAACTGTTACTTGGAACATAGAGTTTGAAATTCAAACCAAGTTCTTTAGCAAAGTTCTAACATCTCTATCAGCGTATATTTGYACTAGCTAATGACAAGCAAAGAGAAACGCTAGCTTTGAAATAGCAGACCAAGCTGGTATTTACATCAGCAAAGAAGTTCACATTAACAAAGAAATAAGCTCAGCACTTTAGGAAGTGATAAACTGAAGACCTGGATGATCTACCTCAAGTTAACAGACCAAAATTAAATTACAATGAACAGTTCTATTGCTAAAGTGTATATAAGTATATAAGTATTTAAAAGGATTGTTTAAAAGTGAGTTATTATGTTTATGTAATAAAATGTTCAGCCAAAAATTACAGGTCCATATTTTTATATCACTGATTTACACCTCAATGAACTTTACTTCTTATTGCTATAAACTTCAAGCGATCTGGAGACGTAAATGATTGACACTTTCACACAGGAACACTACTATAATACATTTTTCTTCTTTTCAACAAACTTCACTGGAGTAACGCTAGGCAGGTAACGTAACCAGAAGTTAATTTATTTAGTCTTTTTTGAATTTAGATATCCGTTTATTCTAATTAGAAAACTTCTAAATATGAAGCTCTATTGCAAGTCATAAGGAAAACATTAAACAAAATTCTATAAATAGTGCAAATGAGTAGCTAGGGATGGCTCTAAGATAACACTGCAAGACTTTTGTGGTAAGTTTGCAAAAAAAAAAAAAAAAAAAAAAACTGACATTCATACCTTGTGTATATCTACAGCTTATAAGAAACAATACCAAGGAATTAAAGCAGAATTACTGTATCTCCTATAGTTCAGTACAGTCCAGAATTACTGTATTTCTTCAGAATACAAGTCAGGTGAACTGGAAGCAGAAGAGCTAGGACAGCAACTGCAAAGCTARGCTGACACTTACGGTTCACACAGCRCAAAATCGCCACCTCACCTGCGCTGCAAGGTCTTCTCGACTTCGCTGCCAGAAAGAGCATCGCACAAAAGTATAATCTTATTACTAAACCACAGTAGTTAAAGAAAGACTGGAGGAAAAGCCTGGGACATGTACTCACAGCTCTGTACTAACTAGTTATATGACGCTAGGCAACTTGCTGTCTCCAACTTTCATCTGTCAGAATGAAAAAAAAAAGTGCTCAAAGAAGTGGAATAAAAATAGGAGGAGCACAGTCTTGCACTGGTCCATATAAAAACTTTCTCCTCATCTGATAATCTCTAAAATCAAATTGCATCTATTCTACTTAAGCTTTAATTCTGTCATGCCTGATACACTTCTAAMGTTTGACCCAAACTTCCTTCACGAGTCTATTACATAGCATGTCTACACTGCTTATGCTTGCAGAATAAAGAAATAATGCAATTTTGTATACTACCAGGTAATTAGTACCAGAAAATTGAAAAYGGTATGTAATTATATTCATGCAAAGTGGAAAACCAGAAACATGTAAAAAGCAATCATGCCATGCCATGCCATCAGTGTTATGCAGTCTGTCCTTTAAATATTAATTTATTTATACACCAAGTTTCCTGAAGAGGGGCATTTTTCAATTCCCTAGTTTCCCTATATATCTTCCTAAAYATTCCCTGTATGATTCCCTACATATTGTTACTCAGCATCATATTTTTAAAGACAGCAAAAACAGAAGAAAATCTTTGCTGCATTCCTATTTCCAAGCTAGCTCACTCTCAGAGTAGTTAAAGTACTCAGAAACCTCCATTAACACAACCAGAATATTAACAAATTTAAGGGGCGTTTTCACTAAACAATGACCACACAGCAAAATGAGCCCGCTCAGCATCAGCATAACAGCAGAACACAGATTATTAGCTACTAATTACACTTAACTATGTCATTACAAATTCTAACATGTGCTCCAAGATGCCATGAACGTATCTGCTGCACAGGAACACTTCCTAATCTTGTTCATGAAATAATTACAGGGGCTCTATCCTGCCAAATGAGGCAGTAATTAACCCTAATTGCTCAAAATGCAACTGGCTAATTCTAAGAGATTAATCAAGGGGATTCGATTATTATTAAATGACTTAATATGACAAATTAGTACATTAGGAGAGGGGGGCTTTGCTCCATACAATGTATTTTCAAAGCACTGCTGCACAAAATACATCCATCATACCACATGTGCAGACAGTTTACTGTTTTTGCAAATCTTACACTGTGTTTTCATACAGCTTTCCTAATGATCTTTTCCTGTTTAAGGAACCTTGAACACCACCAGACTGCATACTTAGGATGACAAATTAACACCTACACTCCCCTCCCCAAGGTAATATTAAACTAAAGTCCTAGAGATCTTCTCTCTAATGCCTTTTCCACAGTGGTTTTTGTTTACTCCTTACAATACATAACAAGTAAAACTTAACTTTTCTGATAAACAGTCAAACATTCTACAAAAGACAAGCAGCCAGAATTCACAAAATACAAATCTGATGCTCAGAGTGAAAAGTACTGGAGTTGCTTTGAATACAGGTTTAACTTGACTTTTATCCCAATTCTGTAGAATGTGTGTGTGGAAATAGAAGAACCACTGTAACGAAACATTACAGAAGTTTAGATAAAATATATTGCAGGAAAAAGATTCCAGGGACTCTCAGGACTTAGTCAGAGATGCTAATGTTTCATGTGGGATGAACTTTTTTTTTATATATATATTTAGTAACTACCTCTTCAGCATTTATTATTAAACTATGCAAGGAGATAAATAAGTACATTTATTCACTGACACTGAAAGAACTGCTTTTCTTTGGTCTTTTCTTTACAGAATCAAAGAGCAGAGAAACTGAACACAGTACAAGTTTTTATAAGCTGATTTTAAAATATCTGCTCTAAGCAAAACTGAAATTATTTCCTTTTTGTCTCATTACCATCAAAAATCGGAAACTCTGGCTGGCTGGCAAAATCCAAAACATGATAAACTTTAACTGTTATAATATCAGTATAAACAAAAGGAGGAAAAAGAAAAAGAAAAACTTAATACTAACAATTCCGTAGGCCTTTAAAAAGGCAGAGAAGAAAATAGTGAGGGAGAAAAAAGGCGAGACCCACTGCACTTACCTGAGGATCATGCTGATACTCTTGTCCCGGCAGCTTGCACAGAGGATTGTTCTGGTCCCCTAGATGATGTGGGTGGTTATGTTGCCCTTCCATGGTAACATACCAAATTCTGCCTTACAGCTCTGYGGGAATTAAAAGAAATGACAGAGAAAGAAGTCTTATCATTGTTAATCTAGCACTGAAAGCAAAAAACCCCGTCTAGGGGTGTGCCTACATGTGGTTGTACAGCGAGGCAGTGAGAACCGATTCCTCCCTTTTTTCCCTCTGATAGATTCATGCATAAAATTCCGAAAAAAATGAAATCTTTATCTACCACAAGCCCCACAAAAGCTTTGCTTGTCACTAATAGACAAAAACATGTACACTGATGAATGCAAGCTAAAAGAAAGCAGCAACAGGTCAAGCATATTCTAACTCTTGAGAGAGAAGAAAACAGGAATGCAGGTATCAGAAAATATTCCTGGTTTTCAAATATACTTTTATAATAAGCAAAATAGCAGGAAAGGGCTTTTTTAAGAGTATCTTTTGGTCAGTGGTATGTTGCCTACCAAAGACATGACTTTTGTCAAGTCAAATATAAATTTTGCAATAGCAGTTGGCATTACTTCTAAAACTACTGAAATAATTCTTTTTTTCTCTTTCTGGAGACTACTATGCTGCTGAGAAGAGAGGATTTTTTATTTATTTGCTTATTACTAAATGAAATTTGTTTCAAGTCCTACACTTACTTGCACATACTGAGRATGGCTGAGAGGTCCTAAACCAATCTCAATCTTGGAGAGCAAAGAAAAGAGGTTTTGAAGGTGTAAGGGAAGAAAAAAAAGCAACACACAAGCTATGCAAGTAGCTCCTCAAACAACTTAGAGCCTTTCCGTTCTGACCAGGAAGTAATTTAACTGTAATAGACACTGAAGATTTTTTATGCATTAAAGATTCACCTGCCTTTTGGAAGGTCAAAAATGAATCAATCTCAGTGGATCACAAAATACCACTTTCCAACCTATTCTGAAGCATCGCACCCATCTCTATAAGCCAGAAAACCAAAATCTAAGTTACTACCCTGGATTATTTGGCTGGAAATTTATACAATATATGGCACAGACCGTAGCACTGGACCACAGTTCTAGTCTCACTGAATTATGCCCACAGTGAGATAGATGAGAGATGAGAAGAGTAACTTCTGTTTCTGACTGCATAAATCATGAGAAAAASTTCAGGTTCAAAGGAGTTGTGAAGCTTTATCCCTTGAGCCCAGGAACTGACCAAGAAGAAGCCGTCAGGAAAACATTACAAAATCCTTTGAYAATGATGCAAACAGATACAATTAGCTAACCCTGGCACTCAGCAACCACTACACAACAAATTATAGCAAATGGCACATTTTCAGACTGGAGCAGAGGAGGATGAACCACACAGAACACAAATAACCATCTCACGTTCTTGCAGTCCTAAAGAATTTCCAAATGAATCTTAGGCGACTTGCTTTAAAGCATTCTGCTGTTTGAAAATCCGAGGCATACACAATCAGACGGGATGCAAGACGATGTGATTTTCTTTAAATCACATTTATTAAATTCTGGCTTGGAGTCTGCATCTTCTAATCTTCCATGATACTTTAATTTCTATGTTAAACCGCATTCAACCTTCCACGCTTTCTCCCAGAGACAGTAATAAGCAATTTAAACGTGGGAATCACCAAAGCTTCCATTAAGACTTYGAAAGGACTCTATTCTGTTACTATATTTGGAATAATAGTTATTCATCTATTCTGCTACACACTCAACTATGAGAGCTGTGAAAACTAAAAGCTTTAGGTTTGGTACGTTTTTTGCTATAACACAGTGTAACTGAAATGTATTAATAGCACCTGTGTAAGTATGCCAGGTAAATATGGTATCTCTTTATGAAACTAAAACTAAAGAATATATACAAGTCATTTGTTTAACTCATTTGCAAAAACAAGTTAAGCYCGAATTCTGCTTAAAGACAGACAACACTCCAGGCGGGGGGGAGGGGGAAATCRCCATCACTGTTTGCAGCAGTCCTCCATTTTCATCCTAAAATTGCCCTTCACCCTCTAGAGATCAACTCAATCCCCCCMCACACATTTTTTTAGCCAAAGACCTCATTTGTAAAGTCTGGAGTTGCAACACAAAAGGAAACTTAAACTTCCGTTTATGCTGCCAGTAGCACAGTTGGTGAAAAGAACTGTAAAATCCAGCATCTGTAACATAAAACTTCTAGACATCACATTTGGGTCTACCTTGAATCAATATAACACAGCTCAGAATAAGACTATGTAAAAGCTTCTGGAAGGACAAACAGAAGGGAGAGCAGAAGGAAGAAGAGACAATAGTACTTGGATGATGGCTCAAAAAAAAAGAAAAGGAAARAGAAAAAAAAATGAGAGCAAGCCTAATCCTGCCTAACACACATCAGCTAATCTAAATCTAAAGTAATCTAAAATGCGGCAGCCCCACGCAGCCACACTGACAGTCTGCTCACCTTGCAAGTTGGACCATAAACTATCAAGTACCTGGGATGTTGCCAGAGCAGGAACTCCACCACGACCGCAGATCAATGAATCCCACTCCGGACTCGGAGCTCTACGTGGATGGGAGCACGAGTATAGTAAGCAGACCACCACCRAGGACTTTTTCATGCTTTTTTGCCTGAAAGCCTTCCTGCCGCAGCTCCCGGCTGCCGGAGCTCCTCTAGAGAAGAGCAGCTTGCCTGGAACYGCGCGTCGCAGGGCCCAGGCCGGACCCCTGCACTAGTCCTGCCAGCTCCTCAGCTGCTCGCGGGACACGTCTGCGGTGGACGGAAGCACCGGTTGGAGACACTTCCGGAGCCAGGCTCCAGCCCGGGGAGCAAAGCTCGCCCTCAGAACTACGTTGTGAGCGCGTCCACAACGCCCCAAGCCTCCTTCCCCCACGGGGGCTGGGCGCAGGGGCGCCCCCCAAGCCATGCCTCGGGCTGCCGGCCGCTCCGCGCCCGCGCGGCCCCGGGAGCGTGCCCCGCTGCAGCGGCGCTGCGGTTCGCCGCGCCCGCGCCCAGTGGGCCGCGGCGAAAGGTGCGGCTGAGCGGCCAGCACGAGCAGAAGATTTTCTTGCAAAAGTTTTGGCAAATATTCACTCAGTCAAAGAGCACAACCTGATCTCATTAGTGTATTAATAGTGTGTGCCTGGCATTTGGGCAATGACTAATTCTTAATTTGAAATACAGAAGTATTTAAAATATTTGGGGAGGGAGGGGGAAGAAAATACGGTGCAGAAGAATCTCTGCAGCAAGTTGGGCTTCCTTCTTCTAACAGTTGTCAGCTAAACGAGCCTTTAGCTCTGGCAGATCTTTCTCAACACCAGCTACCACAAAAAAAGCTCTTCTCATGTTAAGTGTATGAATTCTCACACTAATAAACAATTTAGACAAGTGCTTTCAAATCAATATTTAGCATCAGCACCAAACCAACCATCACCCAGACCGCCCCTAAGTCTCCGYGGCTGTGACGCTGCACGGGCTGTCCGGGCTGCCCGCGTGCACGTAACGAGGGGGAGCTGCGGTGGCAGGGTAAGGCAGGCGGAGCCCACCCTAAGACCAAAGTCACTTGCCTGTTTTCCCCACAGCACTGCCGACGCGCTCAGGAGCGGGGGATGCTCCCCACGAGGCAAACGCCACGGCTGCTGCTTCCCCAAGCTAGAGCCAAGCAGCACAGAGACGGCGCAGGCGCCCGCCCCGCGCCCGGCACCGCCGGCGCTCGCGCTTACGCAGAGCGGAGCGCAAGCGCTCTCGCAAGGAAGGAGCCGGGAGAGGCAGAATACCTACAGCATTTGACAGGGTTAATGCATGAGCTGCTCTCATAACAAATGTTTTTCAAAACCTGCCCTATGAAACTCCAGTGGTGGCAGAATAATCACTGATAGTAGGAAGAAACCCAATTTTAGCATTCCTTCACTATCAGTCAGGGGTAGGCTTATCAGTAACAAGTGGCTATTTAAAAAGCAAAAATATGCCTCTAACATTAAACTGCCATACAAAATTTCAACCTTTCATCAAGCTGTCAAAACTATCTTAATTATTTTATTGTTGATSATTTTGAGTAAAGTTGCTTACTTATAGGGAGAGCAGAACACAAAATTCTTTCTTTCCTAAGCTAGCACAGGGCAAGACCTGCCGGCACGGACCGAGCGCCTCGCGCTACGCCGCCCAGCTCCAAAGGGCTTCAGAAACTCCACGTTCGCAGCCTCGAGACACGAGGCACGTCCACGCAGCGCAGGGGAAATACTGGGAGCGCAACACTGACCGAGCACCTACTGCATCCTGCCTTAGGAAAGGAGCCACGCTCAAAAGGAGAGAGGCAGTTACTCTGAACAGGAGACGGCAAGTCGTCCGCTGACCACCTGCGGCTCCGGGACGCTCCCAAGGGAAGGACGGCCCGCGGAAGCGCGGGGTGCGAGCGCTCCCCATACGGCATCAGCCAGCAGGAGCRAATTAACAGCTCGGAGCAGCCTGGCTGCCACAGCGCGCACAGCGACGCGCTGGGCCCAGCGTTTGGGTTCGGTCAGCGTTGGTTTGAAGTGCCGCAGCTGGAAGCCAAGGAAGAAGTAGGGACAAACTATCAGGTTTGAAAAGAGATCCGGCCCAGCTCACATGACAGCGGCCCCGAGCCCCACGGCCGCGGCGGGAACAGCGCGTCCCGCTCACGCCGCCAGCGCTGCTATTCTGGGCCCGTGCTGGCAAGGGCCCGCGATAGGTAGGCTCGCGGCTGTCCGCGGCACGAGCTTTCCGGGAGGGGCCGCAAAGCGCAGCCAGCGATAGCAAGGCACTGCGCGACGCCGGGGCGGCGCGCGGACCACGGCGGGCCGGGCTTCGGCGGAAACAGCGGCGCTTCTGAGACGCTCTCTCTAAAATAATCCGGCATCAAGCAAACATTCYAGCTACGGTTTTAAACACGAAAATGTTGAGCAGGGAACACTATGATGTCTGATATAACTACTTAAAACTACTAGCTTTTACCCCCATTCCAGATACTCTTGCTCTCTCCTGAGAAAGTGATTACACCTGGAGCTCGTTTTACTAGTACTGAGGCTGGTTTGGACACTATCTGTAACGTGTTGCAAAGGAGCCGCTCCAGTTTACTGAGAAAACACATAACCACATAAGCAAGAAATAGTTCAATCATTTTTTAGCCACCCCTTATTCTATCTCCCTATTCAGGCTACATAATCTGTGCATTAAATAAGTTATCCCATGGAATCCAAAAGCCACCAGGAAACCCTTATCTGTAACTTACAGAAGCACTCAGATGCTCATATGCCACCTCGTTTTGGCTACTTAGATTAGGATGGAGCTATCACATGCTGGAAAAACAGTTTCTGCATGCAGTATCATGTGTACGTTAACTATGTTGTAGCTTCCTTATCACTCTGTGGTTAAAGCACATATAGCCTTAACAACTAAAGAACATATTAACTGGTTATCAACGAAGCACATCTTAATGAATTTTCCTTTTAATTACTTTCTTTAATAGTTGGAAAGACAAAAAAAAAGTTTTAGCAGCCTCTGCTCTTCAAGAAAATTATTTCTTTTACCTGGTTTTTGGATTGTGTGTAATACGATTTATTTCTTTAATCAAAGTTCTTGATTATGAGAAAGTAATCAAGGTGATAAGAAGGAATCAAAAAGGTAGAGAAGGAGGCAAGATCCAACGGTGTCCCCATTAGTTACAGGCAGAAGCGTCTGGCASAACACCACTTCCACAAATGCCCAGCAATGCTGCTGCCCTGGCCACAGGCTGAACAGCGACAGCACAGCAGCTACAAATGCGAAGCACACCTGAAATTTTCACATTCTTATAATAAATACATAGTCTTCTACAACGATTTTTTTAAAACATAATCTCACAAATACAAATCATCCATGTTCAGAGCTCTCTCCTAGAAAACCCAAAAAMCAAAAACAATAAACAACACTCCAAAACAAAAGCACAGATGGGAATGTTACGAGGCGAAACAGTTAAGCATCTATGGCTCCACAGTAGCAAATAAAGGTTCCTCCAAGAAATCTCAACTACAGGTCTCATTTACTACCAGTGGACATTACGTCTAAACATAAAACGGAAGTTTCTTCTCCTTGTCTAATGCAGCCTTTGACATGCATGACAAGAGGGTGAAAACGAACCTACTGCGCTGGTGTATTGCAGGATGTAATTCTACAAACAATTGGACTAAGATCAACAAATCACACTTTACATAGCACTTTTCAGTAGTAACACTATCATTGACAAAATATAGCACCAAAGAAATAAAATGTGGGGCTGGGGGGCAGAAGCCAGTCAGCTCACTGGAGCTAGTGAGCCTCCAGATTTGGTCTCACTTCCTTATTGCTGATTTTCTTGCAGGCAGGGGGGAACATGACACAGTTCCAGACAAATAACTGAAGAATTTCTCATCTGTTTAAACAGCCAAATACGACACTAGGAAATAAGACATGAAGTCTTGGAATAAACTCACTTAACATTGGCATGTTTTCACTTTAAATTGTTCTAGTTCTGCACTTTCATTTCTCAAGTGACAGGCTTTTTATTACCACTTCCAAATTTCCTAGGAAGCTCTGCACTATTAGACAGTTTCAGATTGGGTCCTGCCCATGACAGTAAATTAAAATGTATTTTTACATTGCACGAATCATCACATATCTTTCCAGAAAGCGGATAAAGGAACAGGATCTCATCATCTGCAAAAGGCACTACAAGAACCACCTAACACCCTTTAGACATCGCTACAAACACTCAAGTTAAATATCTCATACATGCATGTGTCCAATACACTTAGGCCTCAAAAATCCACATGGATAAAACCCAGCATTGTATGCAATTCATCAAATCTCTTGCAGTATGCCCAGCTATTGAAATCAGATATCCACCCTGATTTAATCAAAACTGAAACAATTACTTCCCCCTCCAGAAAAGCGATGATCTGTTTTGGGAACTATCCAGTAAAAACGAGCACAAATCAGGGCAGCTGGGGTTCCAACCGGGATGAGCGGAGCGGACGCTGCTGGTCCCCCCCTACTGGCAAATGAAGCACGTGGAAGGATTCACCGACGTTCCACTAACGGAGCTTTACCTAGGGAAATTCCAGCCAGACAGCGTTAAGGATGGCATGACTGTTGTACTATTTGGGGTCAATTTTAATTAGCCAGGTAAGCTCCAAATTGGTTGGCTTGGCTGCCGACCAGTCTAATAACTTCCACAASACGTAACACTGAGCTTGACAGCAAGAATACAGAGTGCCACCAGTGCAGGGTCGTTTCCATCGCTGAAGCTTASGGTCGTTCCACACGAGCAGAAGCAGCGGCCTCGGACGCAGGCCACGTCTCCTCCACGAGGACGGGCCCGGCCCGCGGCCCTCTCCCCGCCGCTCCCAGCGCCTCAGCTCTCACCAACGCAGCACCCACCTAAATGCTCAGTCACTGAAACGCTGCTACGCAGCCACACGGTATAAATAAAGCAAGATACACATTGTGTTGGTAAAGCTTTAATTTTCTAATAAAAGATACTGAGACAGTATATACCCACATACAAAAAATAGCAGCTCCTGTATAACTGGATATGCTGCCTACATAAATATTTGCTGTGATCTTAGTGGTGCAGGACTGTTTGCCTTCACCTGATCCACTGGGGATTTTGTTTCTGGAAACAAAGGAAGGGGTGTGAAAGATTTCCAATCAAAATCAGAACTCAATTTAAAAAAAAAAAGTTTTGAAAAAATATAACTGAACCACAACATAAAGCTGCTTCGCTTCTCCCAAAAATCTGAAGTCRAAAGTTTTGAAAATAATGCACTGAAAATACTTAAGATAACAAAACCTTCCACTCAATATTCTTTGGGTTAGTGTCTCACTGGTTRCAGGCAGGACAGTTATTAACAACTCAGAATAAATTTAATAGTAGGGAATACGACCACATAAACCCTGAATGAGATGAGCAATTCATTCTCTCACACCATAGCTTTATGTAGAYCTGCCTACTACCACGTGCCCCCCATTTCCGGGGTGAAACGATGCAAAAAGGGGAAACAAATGTCAAAACGCTCACCCCAGAAGGAAAACACMCTGCGCCGGCAGTAACACAAGCGACTGGCACCACAGTCCCCCTGGCAGCCTCCCGCAGCACCGCTATCGTCACGCCTCGGGCGGTGCTTTTCACCGGAAACCGGGAGCTCTTACGGAGCCGGGAGCGAAGGCAGGCCCGGCGGCGGCCCGGCCGGCCCGCGCGGCCCCCGGCGGCTCCGGCCCCGCCATCGCTCCGCAGGGACGCCTCCGCTCGCGGCCCCCGCCCCTCCGCTCCCGCGCTGAAAGCGGTCGAGAGCAAAGCAGGGCCGCCCCCGCCAACGCCAGGCACCCGAGCGGCGTCCGACGGGGCTCGCYGCGAGCACGAGCGCCCAGGGCGCTGCGCGGCGAAGCCCGCCGTCCGGAGCGGCAACACACTCGTCAGCATCTCGGCACCGAGTCTCACACCCCAACTGCCCAGGCGGCAGCTCCCCTCCAACGCAGCCCGGCAGACAGCTGGGACCAGCCTAAGCGGGCGGCACCACGTGCCCCCGGGCGCCTCAAGCCCAACTGCAGCCCACATGATTTGCTCCCAGACGGGTAATCAGCGTGGCAGGCCTGCACGCCTCAAAAGCGGACAGCAAAGGAGCAGCGTGAGCACTCAGCGTTACATCCATTTTCTGCGCCAACAACGCTCTACCCCACGGCAAGGCACGGCCAGCTGTGTCCACGCGCCCGTGGCCCGCTCGGCAGCCGCCCCCAGCACGGCCTGGAGCCAGGAGACTCGGAGACTCGAGCAGCTGTTCAGCTGGTCCCAGCGGCACGAGGCWCGGCCACGGGCCGCGCTCCCGAGGGCGCCCGGCCCTCCTGCAGGCCCTGTCCTCCTCCGGCTCTTGCTGCAACACTGCAGAGCCTTAGCAGGGGATGCTTTTGGAGAGACTGAATGAACCACAGAAGCTATAGCTAGAACTGCCACAAAAATTACTTTGCAGAATGAACTGCAGGATTYTTCTACTTCCTACCACGACTTCTCCCCAACTTCCTACCCTAAAAGCTAGATGACTTGRGAGTCTCAGCATTCCTCGCTGCAAAATGAGGGCAGCTGTGCCCTTTCTGGAAAYGTTAAACGGCTTTTTGCACTTGCGAGCTCCTCTAATGCCTTCAAATACAATGTGATATAACAGCGCGCACACTGTTAAAAACATGCAATTGCTTATATATGCTTTTTTTCTCAACTACTATCTCCTTCTCATATCCTCCCCCTTCCATATCCCCATGAAGTGGGAGATGAGCAGCTCTATTTGGGCAAGAGTAGCTGGTGTAAAAGAAAACAAGAGAACAGAAATCTCATATAGTTCCAGAAATCCACAGGTTGTTTAAACACAGTCAGGTATATTACTTAAACCTCCGCCCAAATTTCCACCTCTGTAATACGTACAAAGAATTGAGATTAACTGACAATAAAAACTGCCACAGCACATAAAACAAGCAGGTTCCTAGGTCAGCTGTTGATACCAAAGCAGATACTTTGCAGGCAGGAGTCAAGGTTCTCCAGTCTCTCATGAGTGATAAGCATGTTATTTACTGCAGACTCCCCAAAAMCACACAGCAATGCAAACTATTTTACAAAATAACCACAACCACGACAGTAACACTTTCTTCCTCTCTGCTGCCCAATAATATTCTCTCTCTTGCTTTCTCATAAAATAAATCTGTCAGGATACTATATGAGATTACCTATATATTTAAATGATGATCTTGGCTTATGATTACATTATTGCTCTAGTTCAGGGTACGTGTTGTGGGGAAGGCAGTCCAATCCTAGGAGAGTATTATTTTCGAGTGACTTTTATTGTCCATTATCTTACAGCATTTATGTCACAGCTATGATGTCTGGTAGGAATATTTCACAACAGAAATATCTTTGTCGTTAGTATTCTCATTGCAATTTAGTCAGATCAACCTTTAAATCTCATCCATCATACTGAAGAGCTTTGGCAAAGCAGGCACAGTAATATATGCTTCCATGCAAAACCTAATTACAGGCTAGGTTAAAAAGCCTACCCCATTCCTTCTGCAGTACAAGGTGACAGGAAATCCTGAGCATCCCTTGCTTTCTCACTCTCCCTTTTTGCTGCTGGGAGTGCATAACCAGTTCATTACAGCAGACTGATTCTGTCTAGCACATGACAAACTTACTTGAACCTAACAATTAAACTTCTGACAGTGTTTCCAAAAGCAGAGTATTTACTGTAAATGCTTGACAATTTTTTCCCTCTCTGCTCATCTCTCTCAACAGTCACCTTATGATGACTGGAAATTACCATAAGCAAATAGCAGTTTAACATCCAAAAAAAMCCCTCATGTTAATGTGAAATACACACCTGCCAACACTGAAGTTAAAGGAAAAAAACATACGGAAYGCCACTGAAGTGCAGGAGACAGGAGAGAAGGCTGCAGGAGCTGGTTAAATACTACAATTTACTTTTAAAATGGCTCAAAAAGAGTAAGGTCAGACTTGCCSGCAAATGGTACAGCTGGCTGGAATATACGATGGTAAGGCTGATCAGAAAGAACATAAGCCCTGTGGACAGAGGACTATACGCTTTTTCTTACTAACAGCTGGCAATATGAGCAAAAATTTTCAAATGTGAAGTGCAGATACACCATCAGTCAACAGTTTCACAATCTTCGGCTTAACATTACAAAGAAACCAACCCTATTTATCTGAAAATGTAACATAGCATGAATTTTGTACACCCGCAAATGCCAGGGAAACACAGAATACATGGAAGCATGAACAGACTCTCAAAAATAGTATGTTAAGATTTCCTTATTACACAACTTTGTTAGTGTTACTAATACCATCCATGACCAAAGAGCTAATATATTATCTCATTTAATTTTACTTGTCCTCAGTGACATAATCACTAGAAGACATAGGAAAACCGGCAGAAATCCGCTTTCCCTTCAGCGAAGCTTCAAGCAGGGGGGAATTGACCRAGTTCAGGAACTGAGAGACTGGACAGCAAAGCCAAAAATATTTTGCTGGTGAAACGAACTCTTTTTGGGCTGCGGGAAACAAGAGCGCAGCTCAGAGGCCGTTAACAGCCTGCTCGCAGCTGCCAGCGAGGCAAAGGCAGGGCTGGCGCGCTGACCCGCAGCCCGCCGGGCGGCCGGCGGCCCTCGGGAAGAGGAGCTGGCCCGGGGGGAAGCACCCTGCAAAACAGGCTGCATCCTTGGCTACAGACAATAATTGTGTATCAACGTATAATTTTCTTTATCAATAGTTTTAAGCACTAAGGACTCTCCATTACGTTTTTAACTCAAGCTTTCCTTAAATTTCAGCTCATAAATTGGTATTTTTGAAGTCTTTCAGAAACTTATCCTCATCCAGCCTTAAGTAACTCATATTAATAGAAGTTAAACACACACCAGATTACAGAAATGACCTCATAATATGAAAATACAAAAATATATTTATACATCTGTAATTTTACAAGCACTTACTTCCCAACCAAAATGCAGGAGCCAAGTCACAGCCCTCAGCAAAAACTGAACCTGAAATTGTTAGTCTTCTAAAAAATACGATATAAGCAACAAAAAAGCCTATAGACCACTGACCAGAAAAAAAAACAGAACTGAAATCTTTTAGTATTTTAGTCACACGTTCCATTTTTGAGTGTAGGGATAATTTATCCTGAGAGCAGGTGCAGATGGGGTTGTGTTAAGACTTTGTGCAGACTCTACTAGAGTTTCAACAGCGAGGAACAGAGCGYAGGCCTCCTGAAGACACCCAAATCCATTAACTGAGAATGTCTGAGTGAAATGGCTGAAAACCCCTAAAGCTTTTTCTTACTGTTATGTCAACAACTGATGTTCATTAAACAAATGCTGTGACAGCCATTGTAATTCGCTGTTCCATACCTAGAAGCAAAATGACATTAAGTCAACAAATTTGAAACTATTCAGAACAATCTCACTTGAGATGTCAATAAAATCCARAAGCTTCCTGCCAACAATTAAATATCCGTGTCAAACTTCCAATTCTTTCCAAAACCACTCCCTGCAGCCAGTTCAGGTCCATATTTGCGTTTTTAGCAAAACAGATTATCTTTTCAAATATTCTGTGTTCTACTTCTGGGGCAACACCTCTCACGTTCAAACAACTTTAAAAGAGCAAGRTCTGCCACAGTATTCTCCCCTTCTCACTGTATCACTATGTCTCAGATTTTACTTTAGTTTATAAAATAAATTTGATAAAATGTCACACACACTGATTACTTTCATTGGCTCTCACTACCACCCAGTAAGGCAGTCACGACCTTACTTTGGGTTCCGAAGTCCCTCACTGTTCCCATCCTGTTTTCTAGAGGAAAGAGGTCTATAGGTTGTYCCATATGGCTACAAACACACCAACAGCTCTTAAACAATTATTATTTTTCCCCYTTTTTATTGTTACTTGTAGCCCCACCAAACACTCTTTCTTGTAAGCTATCTACTCTCTTTGTAGTGTGTGACAAGGGTTTGGAGGAAGTATTTAATCTGAGTTAAGTTCATACTTTTTATGTTGTAAAATCGGTTTCCTAGAACTTGGTCCCAAATCAAAAGATAAATTGCTTTTAAGTCTCCTGAAAATGCTTTAAATACTATGTAGCTCAAGCCATTCATTACCGGATGGTTTCACGTGGCTGCTATTAAAGAGTCCTAGGACCGGGGCCAAGAGTACTTGGTGATTTATAGTTATGACTAAGTAATCAATGTGACAATGAGATAAATGTTCCTTTTTACCAGCCTAACCGGACGATTCCTATCTCTTATTTCACTGCACTGAATTTCCTACTGGAACACCACAAAAATATTTATGTACAAAGTTTGGGTAAGACTTAGATAAATATCAGATACATATTCACATCTAAAATTGAGTACTGATAGCTGTCAGCTACATTTAAAGTGACAACAGCTCCTCTGAAGAAAGATTATACTGTAAATATCATACTGCAACAGCAGCTTGCAATTTTTCCCCAACTAGTTTTCACTTATGTATGTTTCAGATAAAGTAAGATGCCAACATATCATGATGATGTTTTTCTAGGTGCAATTTTGAGCCTTATAAAGGTGTTCGTTATATTCATTTTTACATTCTTTGCAACATCAGAGGGAGACCTCTCAGGCAACTACTGGACTTAAAGATAAACACAYGTTAAAAAAGAAACAAAACAAAACCAAAAAAATTTCCATATATTTAATCTACCTGGAATTTTGCCATATTGATTRCTAAGCATGCCACAGCTTGCTTACCTTTTAATTTGTAATACAATCAAGCTTTCAAGCCTGGAGTCAAATTACATAAGAATATTTCTGTTATCCTTCTCAAAATTCATTCATTTCTGCTGAAAGAAAAGATTAAATACAGGCAGAAAATAAATTCATAGCATACACTGTAACACAAACTGCAGACATTTTCATATTGTTAAACCGTAACTGAAACAAGCAGCATCACACGGAGCTACGGAACGTGCACCGYCTGCACCAGCCCTCGACTTCATTATCCCACCGGCTGCATCATCCTCCTCCTGCAGCAAGCGGCAGTCGACTAACCGCACGGAGCAAGCAAACTTCCTGAACTGCCAGCAAACTGCTAGTCTACATATGTGAAATAAAAACAGTTTCCACTCTCAACTAACAACTTGAGAGCTCTTGTAAAAAAGAAGAGCCAAAATCAAATAGTAGGAAGCACTAATGGTTCCCCAGCTACGAYAAGAACACCTGATCTTGGCCAATCCCTAAAATAACAAGTTTCTACCACGCACAAGTAAGACCCCAAACAACCTTCCCAGCTCATTTCAAGAGACACCTCTTGCAAAGAGCAGCCTCAAACAAGAGCAGGAGCAAACAGATCATCTTGCACCATCAAGCTTTGGGTTCCGCAGATAAAACAGAAGTAACATCCAGAGCTCAAAAACTTCTAAGCAAGTCTGCTTCTCCAATCCCAAWTTTGGATGTTTTAACTGTTAAGCCTGAATACCTTATCATAACACTTAATAAAATGAATTCTCAATAATTTTTTTGTGCAAAAACATACATACATGATTAGAAACACTGACAGTTGGGAATGATAAACATCTTTTAATTAACACTCTTCCAAACACTTGACTAATATCAACCTCACAAAAATACTTCTGAAATATTGCTGTAATCTCTCAAATGTCTAAGGTAACCTCGGGTATGCCAAAATAAGAGAGAAAGTCCATATTAGATGGACATAAAATCCAGGAAACCTGCTGTAACCACTCTGTTCACGCAGTTATTCTCTGGATCTATTAATATGAATGTTTGAAAGGATTAACAGCCAACACTTCTGTCTCAAATGAAGGGAAAAGGGAAGGAGGAGAATATATATGCTCACTCAACTTCAAAAATGTCAGAACAACAGCTTGAACTATTTACATTTTTCATAATCAAGAGTAAGAGGAAATGATGCTAAGAATTATGTAACCTAGCCAATCTAAAGAATCACATGATTCAAATCCAAAGGCAACTTCAAAGCCACCTCATAAAACCCTGTGCAGAACTTCCCAAGCAGCCAGATGCTAACATGGCAGGAACAGCTTTCACAGCAGCTGGGTCTTGCAAGTAATAGCCAAACGGAAGCAGAAATGCTTCTCTAAGAAGAATCAACATTTTTGTACTTACTAAAACAGTTATGTTACAAACATGTTTATATTTTTTTTCCTCCTCAAAAAATGCTAAGGACTGCACTATCTTATATTACTATAAAATATCTCATCAATGATAAAAAAAATTTGATAATCAGTTTTCCCAGCATCTGGATCTAACAGCACTGGTTTTTAAAAGCTAATGTCGCCCATGACTTCCTATGCACAGCTGCACGCCACTGTAACAAAGCTGCTCCACCTCCTTTCCCGTATGGSTATGGATAAGGAATTAGCATAAGGAATTTACAGATGCCTTGCAGATCAGGACTATGGGGCGAAACAAAGAAAAAWTCTGCTCTTTGTAGAGTCTGCATAGCTACTTTTATTACTTATTTTGATGACAGACAGGGTTAATGAAGTTCTTGCAGAGAACTCTCCCTTTCCTGGGCTAAATGCCCAAATTCTTGCAGGATTCACAAGACTGTCTATTTAAATTGGGTGCAATTTTATTCCTACAGAGAGGCCTGCACAGAATGTTCTGAGGAGCAACTGGGAACCAACCTTCAAAGTAAACTGGAACTAAACATACAAGTCCTCTAGGACAGGCAGGTCACATTCGCCATTATATTCTGCCCCATATGTAACAATCTTTTATTCTAATAAACTCCAGTGCTGAAGCGCAGACAGAGTAGTATCAGCAGATTACTAAACCCATAAGCTTACTCATACAAACAAAAATCTCCTGTCCTGCCCACCCTGCGTTTCCTTCCCGACCTCCTCCGGCTGCCAAGTCGCTGCATGGATCTTGGATTAATCCCATGTTATGTCTGTTAGCACAGAAATTCACGCGTAGGAGAGCTAGGAAAGCTGGGCTTTGCTTACCAAGAGGACAGCCCCACAGTTTCACTTCCAGTTTCTCGTCCAAGGAATCTCTGCTACGTACCTACCCCAAGGCGACTTCCGGACACGGCTACCTACAGCAGTATASGATCAGGGCCTGAGAACTTCCTCACCACAGAGACATTGGCAGAGTGGAGATAACTTGCCCTGCCTTGGTCTTTTCTTCCCCTAAAATTGAGCTCAATCTTTCAGTTATTTCGCAGTTATTAAATGGCCTTTAAGATAAAGGCCAGTGTCAGAGTGCATGGAACCAAGAATTAACAGACTTTTGAAAATCCCTTTATATTATGTTTTTAAAACACAGCACTGGTTCCATCTACCACAAGATATCCGTGGGCATAAGCCAAGATGAGACGTATTTGGGATAAACTGCTAACGTAATTAAAAGAAAGAAAAAGGAAAGTCCATCTGAGGCACAGAATGCGATCTGGTATGCGGTAATCCACAGTCAAGTAAAATGTAATTTTCCAACCATCCTCAATGATCAGTTTTTCTAGGAGAACATACCTCTAAACATCTGCCAGGGACTAGTTCATCTGCATTCACAGGCAATTCCTTACTGTCAGGTACTTGCATAAATGAAAAATCATAAATATTTACAGTATATCAAAATAAACTACAATATGGTTTACTAGCAACAATGCAGATTATGATGAAAGCTTGTTAATACATGTGAATAAAACACTACTAYTCATCAACAGAAGTAATTTTGTACTATATATACTTACTGATAATGTAATCTATTTCCCCAAAGCATGAAAAATTTACAAATCCAACAAAATATGTGCACAGCTACCCCCAGCCAGTGAAACAGCAAGAAGCTTGGCAAATGCAAATGCAAAAGGAGAAGAACAAAAATTAAAGAGCAGTGACAGCAAAGGAACAAATTAAGCTAACTTAAAACCGACTAAAACAGCTTACAGAACTAGTAGAAAAATATAAATAAATAGCAAATTATTTGGAAATAACTTAAACTGAAGTATTAAGTATCCAAGGAAGGGTTTGATTTTCTATTTGCTTTTGAGATTAGAGATCCCTAATGGACCAAGATATTTTGTTGCAGGAATTTCTAGTGAAAGAAATATTTATAAAAGCCTTACAGAAAAAAAAATGTTTGCCACAATGCTGGAGGTAACAAATCAGGTCCATAGTAACAAATCAGGTACTATGGACCCATCAGCTTGGCTAGTATGAAAGAACATAAATAAATACAAAATTACTGACTTTTAGTTATATATGGAAGAAGACATTGTAATAATTATTGACTCTTCATCAGCTAATTGATTAGTTAATGACCAATAGATATTTAGAAACTAACTGAGTTCAGGAACTGACAGCAGAGATTGAACAATAAAGCCAAAAATATTTTGCTGCATGAAAGGGTGAAACAGGAACTCTTTTTAGGCTACTATGCAGCAGCAGAAGTCCCGTCTGGTTCAAAGCAAGCTGTGCTGAAACGTCCCCCTAATGAGCCCACTTAATAAGCACAAACCTTTACATTTACAACAGGGCGCACTGCAGGCTCACAAAGAGATTTACAGATGACAGTATTTTCTCCCATTGCTGGGTGGCTGATATTACTCCACAGATGTTACAAGCAGTGAGTGAACACCRGAACTAAAAACAAGCTGACCACAGCCCCAGACGGAGTCAAACATGGGAATGAAACATGTCTGCCCTGATTCCCTGCTTTGCTCTAACCACGAGACAGTATCACCAAATAAATACGTGGATCACCGCAGTGATGTCAGCAGGATCCTGCAGGGATTTAGAGATGTTTGGAAAGCAGAAGAAGTGTGTGGGCAAGGTTTCTAAAAAAACAGTAAAGCTGTTTTGATAGAACGAGTTCCCGCAAGTTGACAGAGTTCCCACACTACAGCCAACAGCTGTATAACAACTTGTTTTTTAAAAAGTAAATGTGTGGAAAGGAGGAATATACAGAAGAAAAATAAGGTATCAGAGCAAGCAGAAAATGTTTATTAATGAATATGCAACATCTACCAGTTGGTAAAAGTTCTGCCTGTTTATTCAAAATTCCCATTACAAGCTTTGTAATGATTCCCCTCCTCAGGGGACAGACAGGAGGACCTTTTCACTCCAAAAAGCAGCCTGTCATCCAAAACCATGAAAACCCAGATGTGCCACCCAAACCTTTCCTTCTTCATTTTCCAGAGCACACATATTCCCCTATATAAGGTGATACACTTTACAGAATTAAACATCTCATCTGTTGACACTCTTTCCTAACTGCATTACTTGGTAATACTTTCAGATACTCCTTGCTATACATCCAATCCTTGTATTACATTTTCTATACAAATTAACACTGCTTAGCCTAAGATTTTATATATAAAGTTGTAAGTTTAAAGAAATTTTATGTTCATACATACATATTCGAACATCAACCTTACCTTTATTATCAAGCAACAGCAAGCAAAAAAAAAAAAAAAAAAAAAAAAAAAAAAAAAAAAAAAAAAAAACACTCAATGAATTTCAAATTTGCTAAAGTCCTGAAGAACTAGCATCAAACCTTATGCCAATTCCATCCCATAAATTTGTTGCAAGCCCTCACCATATGCAATTTATAATCAAACTCTTATCCTACAAGAAGTCTGCACTCTAGCAAACCASTGCTCTGGTACAACATCACATTGTCCTCTGCTCTTCTCCAACCCACTTTCCTCATGTATCAGCTACTCTTCTACATTTGTTGCATCCATAGAACACCCAGTATAAATTCTTTGGAAACTTCCTACTTTCAACAAATATACTTTAGTTATGTACATGCTCCCCAGTATTTTGGATTCAAACGTGGAATGGAGACTAAGCAACTTTTCCTTGGAGGATGTAGGCAAGGTTAGGTAGAGGACCTTAACAAGGCGGTGGCTTTTGGAATGGCAGTCCCATTCRCCCAGGAGACTTGCTTCACCGGGTTTCTGAAGAGACACAGCAGAGACTGCAAAGCTATTTCACAAGTACAATATTAAAGCCTATGCATGTGCGAGATGCATGATCATCTGCAGTGCAGTGCTGCTGCTCATGGCTAGTACTTAACAGCTACATATCACCAA
This sequence comes from Rhea americana, assembly GCF_003343005.1. Lineage (NCBI taxonomy): Eukaryota > Metazoa > Chordata > Aves > Rheiformes > Rheidae > Rhea > Rhea americana. The sequence goes on along the minus strand of NW_028185750.1, from coordinate 718,638 downwards.
ATCACAGACTCGATGACCTTGTTTTACCTTTAAACTACAATTTTGTTTTGCAGCAAATCCAGGAGTCAGTATATTACAAAAGCGGTTTTCCAAAAATAAATTTCTCTTTGGTATTTTCATGTAGGTCAAAATTTCAGCATGGAATTCAAGCTCTAAATCCCTACTAGACTATATATACAGCAGCAAAGAAAAACTTGTCTTTGTTCTTACTGCTCCTAATGTTAATAGGATTTTCTGATTCACTTGATAGTAAGCTGACCTGCCAACTTTTTGAGCATCTATTCAGTACAGCCTCACAAACAAGCTATTTCTCAGCCCTGCAATACAGGACTTGCAAGACAATTTTATAAAGCAATGAAGTTAAACACGCTTGTGGCCAGAACAGTACTTATTTAAAGAGAGGGAACATACACTTCAAGAAGGGAAAGAATTTGGGAAATCTTGGGAGGGAATTTTTAAATAGCTCAGACTATTCCAGATCAAATCAAAGTTAAGAGAGAATCCAAAGTCCCAGAAATGTTAACTCACTGCAGAGAGAAAGCAGAAGCAGAACTACTACACTCAGTTCTACAGGTCAAATCCAACCTTTAGAACATGGGAGGCGACAAGCAGGGTTGCTTCGTTACAGCTCCTAGCTACCCTGGGTCCAGTGTGTTACACACTGCATGATGATGATGATGATGATGATTCGCTCCCTGAAGAAATTACATTGAAAATCAGGGCAAAAGCCTACCGGTAACCTGATAGTTAGCCCATGGCAGAATGCGTGCGACATGCTCTCCGCAAAACATACAGCAACATACCTGCAACCACCAGTGTTTTCATACTGCTGCAACAGCACGAAGGAAACAAAACCATGGACAACCAAGTTGGGAATGGAATCGATACCACATCGTGACTGTGGGAACCAAAGCTGTCCTGGTTACTGCCCTAACGGTGATTTWACAGCAGATATAAATTTAAATATTGTCCTGTATAACATATTAGACATTCTCCTAAGAGAAAATACATTCTCCACATCCTCTAGCTGCTTTTCACAAACTCATTAGTAYCATTTATGCTGCAGACAAAACAAGCAAGCTAGCATTCAGCTGTCCCAGTTTCAGCTGAACAACAAAATAGATAATGTATTATTTTGCCCAAGTTTGATAAGATTAGATAATTAGTGATTCATTTCAAACTTTACTTCCTTTAGAGTACTACATGTAAACACATGCAAAGAGGTTGTTTAAACACACACACAAAACACCAAAGCTGTCACACCCCCTGCTAGCCCAGATTTCCCTTTCACTTAAGCTCTCCTAGCTGACCAGCTTCTCACAAGTCACAGGAAAGACACTAACAGGTTCTCGTGCCAATCCCAGAAACCCTAAAATAAAGCTGACAAATGGCAGGAAGGAACCTCCGAGACTTTGTGCTGCGGCCACGCTATGCGGGGTGGAAGGCTCCCATCCCCCAGACTGCTGATCTGCCATCAGTCCTCCAAGTCCCCATACAAGGCTGTTCCTGTTTTAAGAAAACGCAGAACCCAGCGAAACTCCAAAGGCTTCAAAAGGTTTATCTAGCTGCAAATAAGATGATAGGGAAGGTAGGGAAAAGACAGGCTGCTCTAAGACACGCGGAAGTATTTTTGTTGTTGGCCTTGTTACTGATGGGATGAATGATGCTGAAGCAGTGAATAATTGATCTATCTACCCTGCAAATAAAGTCCTCATTTCTTTCATTACCCCTCTGACATTTTTCTAATTCATAAGCAAACAGAATACTGAGGGTTTTTTATGAAGAAAGAAGAAAATTGTAAGCCAACAGCACACAAAGCAATCTAAGAAAACTGGCTAAATCTTTGAAAACAATAAGCACAGTATTAAGAGGCAGGAGTACCGTATGCAATACCAGAAGGGTTACAAGGCTGCTTGTCCATGACAATGAATCATGGTTTACCTTTGGGAAGAAAGAAAAGTGTAACTAGAACACTAGCTCCTTGGGGGACTTATTAGATCCTCAAAGAGTCATCACAGACGCTGAAACCTGCTTTTGTAGCAGAAGCTTCATCTTACAAATATACAACAGAAAAGCATAAAAGAAGAAAACCCAGTAGATTGCATTTCAAAATTCACAGAGAATGAAAGAAAGAGAATTCAATACTAGAATATGCAGCCTGTCTGGCCTCACCTATCCTGCACTTTCCAGAAAACTTCCTACCATACTACTACTTGAAGAGCTAGTGACAGCATGAGCTCTAGTACAATCAGAAACGTACCCACCACCTGGGCTTGCAGGAACCAACAACCCATCAGATCACGCTGCTGCAGTAACACTGATGGTAGTAAAAGGAGCGAGGGAAGGGCCACTTCAAGAAGAAAGAATTCCAGTGCAGGGCGATGACCTAATTCTCTCTTTTTATAGACCTAMTGAAACCTTACAGAGCTGGAACAAATTTTTGCTTTAAGTTAAAACTGACAATCAGAGTAAAACTGTAACAAAATCAAGTCAGCCATCCCTCTCCACTAAAGGATCCTGGAATCCCAACCCTCCCCTAGGTAGCTGTGTGCTCACAAATATAACAACAGTTTGACAGAGGATCCTAAGCTTGTTGTAGTGAAATATGATCCAGAAGCACTGCAAATTTATCCTGCACCAGGAATAATGTTTTCTGTTGTTTAAAGATTGCTTTTTGCTTTAAGGYTTAGTAATCAGTTATATCAATAGACAACCAAAAATGTTATACATTATTTGCAGCAATTTTGACTTAAGTAGCTGCAACATGATTAACAGTCTTTTCTTTAGAGAGAATTACTGCAAGTTTTCCCCTCTCCTTTCATTAGTTTGCACACAAAATACTTAAAAATAAGTCATCACTGTCACTTTAAAGAAATAACCAGGTAGACAAAAAGAAATTCCAATAAATAATTCACAGAGTAAGTTACGGCATACCTTAATATATCAAAAACTAAGAGCAAACACAGGTAAAGAACTGTACCCAACACTGTTTACCCTTGGATAGTAAAGTTCTTACAACTGACATAGTGTTATAAATTGAGTAACTGACCCGTAAGGAAGTAAGGCGCTCAAGAGAGTTAAAAATTACCCTATAAATACCATAAAGATTAACAGATTTGTAATACCCACCCAAGAAGCACTTACTCTAAGTAGAATGATTATGAAAACACAGCGAGAATATTTACTACATAATACTGACTTTAGTATACACAGACCGCCACAAAAGGCGGCACTGGTTCTTAATATAGTGACAGCTGAAAGTCACCATTTAGATTTCCACRCTGATTAAAGGGTAACAGGCAGACGCATGCACTTGTGATTTATTTGCTGCTTTGGAGTACATTCATATATTTAAAACAAAGCAAAACACTTTTCAGGGCTGTTTTTCCCCTCTAGTTTAACATTTTTTTGGTTTTTCCCATTTCTAAGTTCTGCGTAGCTCACTGATGGAAGGATTATTGAAACACCGGCAGCACAGGAGCGCAAGCAGAACTCCCCGAATGACAGAGGACGGGAACGCGAGCGTTCCACAGGTTTGATAATGTCTGTTCTAGCCAAAGTCTCTATTGTTTGGGGGAAAGAAACGTCAAGTAACTACAACTTTTCTTCTTGCCTCCTCACTATACTGACATGCACGTGCCCTGCGAACCAGCACCCAGCAGGAACTCTCCAAGCAGTCTTGACATTCACAACGTTTCTCATGCAAGAAACGCAAAAGGGTGCCACAAGGACAAAAAGCGCTCCTTTTCAGGGTGGCAAAGACCAGTGTACAAGAGGGTAAGAACAGGACCGAGGTGACAATTTAAATTCCCCAAAGGAATCATGTTAAATTTACTGCGAAGTTGCAATCCGTCCCRTAGGTCAACGTTCCCCAATCATGTCACAAGTTGTACCATCTACAGTGATTCTGATCTCCAATTCAATGGCTTAAAATTCACTAGGTCAAAAAAAAAGTTACTGCCCAGTAGGGAAGACAATTGGATCTAAAGAAAGAAGAAAAACTGCAACTTGCATCATCCGGTGCCGCGTGAGCCGGGAGCTAGCTGCTGATTCAGACGCAGGCACCGAGAAGCAGCAACACGGATGAGGCCACTCGGCTCCGCTACCGGTGCTCGTCCCTTCACACGTTCGCACCCGCTCCAGCCCTCAAAGAGGGCAATCTGAACCGTCCAGCACCAATTCTTCCTGTCAGCGTGGATTTAAAGTTCCGTTTCATGTACACCGGGAGTCTTCAGCGGGCGGGCRGTATTTCCGCCTCAGAACAAGTGGGCTTCTCAAAGCTCCCAGACCGAACGACAAAAGTAACCGGAGAGCAGTAACTGTCACCGAGCTCTGCAGAACGAGAGGCTCGCAAGCCCTCCGGCGGGCGCGCACAGCCCCTGCTCAGGCAGCTTCGCGCGGCTCCTCCGCTCCGCTCCGCTCCCGACCGCTGCGGCGGCACCGCGCCAGGCGAGGGCAGGGCGCCGCGCTCCCACGCGGCGCAGCAAAGCGGGCGGCCTCCGCAGAACGCCCGCGGCACCCGCCAGGCGACCCGGCGCCGCGCCACGCCAGCTCCCTCGGCTCTCTCCCAGCCATGCCCGCGCGCCACTCGGGAGCACCGGCGGGGCGGCCAGCAGCCCTCGCTTTGGGGAACGGCTCAGCAGGGCCCAACGCCGGCAGTCCCCTCTCCCGGGGTTCTGCACCCCCGCAAAGGTTAGTTGCTGCCTTTCTCCGACACGGCCACGCTCCGGTTTACCGCCCTTYCCCAGCTCCCCACTTGGACGCAGTGGTTCAAGCTTCCGCAAGTAGCCTTGCCGGGAGCACCAGCACCCGCCACGCCGCCAGCGGAGCGTGCGAGCGGGCTCACGCGCCCGAACCACGGCGAGGCAGGAGAAGAACCGTCTGGAATTAGGACCAAAACCGGTCCAATAACTCRATAAAACGGCAGCAAATTCTCAACTCCCTTCCTGAAAAGCCAGTGCACTAACCCAGCACGTTCGGCACCAGGTCCTGTCCAAGGGCACGGAGGTATTTTGATTCATCACACGATAAACTTACTCAGATGAATGGCTAGAGTCTGGGACTGAAAATCTAGAGTTACTCAAAGCAAAAATACGGAAATTTTAAGTGCCTAGTGATTATWATGTATCAGTTCACTGTCCAGAAAAATCTAATAGTGAGGAAACAACCATAAGGGAAAAAACTTTAACTACAGAAGCTTCTTTATTTAAAAAATATACATAAACCTGCCATCTTCTGCATTTTCGTCAAAGTTACGCCTCACATTCAGGCACACCATAACTACTGACTATGTTTTACCCTTGAAACAGCATATCCAGTTCGTACAGATTCTGATCTAAAAGTCAGTTCATGGAGTTCTGTGCATTAAACCCATTTTCAAAACAACAGTACAATTCTTCTATCATCTTGAAATGTTACCAGAAAAAAATTAATTATAGGAAAAATAATTTAGGCCTTTCGTATTTGCTCTTTTTGGAACTTCATTGTGTTTTGACTCTTTCAAAAAAGTGGATTTGTACATGCTTCCTTGATAGCTTCCATGTTATCTGACCTTGTTGTGTAATACAAAAGCAGAACAGACAATGCCACCTTATTCTGACAACATGCAGTTGAGTCCAAAGAAGTAATTCATGAAGTATCTGCAAATTATTAGCGTCACTAATGAAGCACGAGCCGCACTCTGGGTGAGGATTATGCTGTCCTAACCTGACACAGGCAAGATTTAAAAGAGAGGGGAAAAAAAAAGAAAAGAAAAGAAAAAAGAGAGAGAATTTATAGCCTGTAATTCTAAATTTATTTCTTCTTTTAAAAAGTAGAGATTTAACTAACGTATTCTGACTTGTAAATAAAAATCTGAGGTTTCAACAGTGCTTTGGATTATAAAGTTCCTAGAGTCTCATTCACTTATACAATTTGATTTCAAATACTCCATTGTCAGTTCACTTAAACATATAACAGGAAACTCAWATTTGACTAGAAGGTTGTATTATATTATTACTGGTTTTGTACGGAAACCTCTTCAGAAGTATGAGGCTAAGGGGAAGTTTTTTTCTCTCCCATCTGCAACAGGCAGCTGTTCGTTGCCTGGAATCTATGATAGCAGACACTTAAAGTAGCACCAGGCTTAAGTAAAACTTTGCACACAATTTTCAGTGTCAGTACAATTTAAAAAATTAAATGTCTCATTCATTGCATCATGCCATGTGATAAATCAAATCATATGATTAAACACTGGAAGCTAAACAACAATGAACTTCAATTTTTTTTAATTAAAAATAGGAATAGCTTGTTTCTGAAACATTCTAAAATGTATTAGAATGCAACTCAAGAGACTTCTCACATATGCAGAGCTATGACACTTACTGTAAGTCTAGATGTTTAAATACTTAGCAGAGCTTAAAAATTGAAATAATTTTGATCCAATCTAAAATGCATATAAAAATAATCCCAGATAGGAAAAGATCTACTTATCTATATAGAGATTTGATAGCTTCACAGACTGCTCCATTTGAACCACTTTTAAGAATAACTCCCTGTTTTTCTCCTTTTAAATAAAGCCAAGCTTACAAGTTCTAGACCTGCCCACCTAGTCATTTTGCTCGCAAAGAACCTCCCTCCGTTCCCCCGTTTCCAGCTGATGAAAGATAGCTTCCAAATCTGGCTTTAAAACAAAACACAAATCCTTTAAGGAAGTTTCAAATACGTGTTTTGGAGGACTTAATTTCCTACATAATTTAGACATACTGCAGCAATCTCAATATGCTGAAAAAAACCTAAGCCTTTAAACTGGATTTTGCATGCAAGTTCTTGAAATTAAATAAATAAATAAAGAGAGACCAATCTTACCTCTCTCTTTCAACATGTTTTTCTCCCATCTCCTAGATAGTATTTTTTTCTCCTTTCAACTTCAGATGAAAATCCAAAGTGCATCATGGAATTTAGAAATGGAAGAGACCTATTACACCACAGCCAATGTGCTCCTCAGCCAACAGCCTAGGACTCCCTGAAGAGCATCCTTCGCAGCTTTGTCTGGCCCCAAACTCAACACCAGTGGGGATCCCACCACTTCCTTTGGGAAGCCTATTTCAGAGGCTGCTGCACTTCACGTTAGTAAATCCATGCTGATATCCAATGTATTGCTATTCCTTCATGCATCCTCTCTCCGTTTCACTGCTCAAGAGTCAGGATCCAATATAGCAGAATATAGGTTAAGCGCCCAAAGTATTAAAAAAGGGGGGCACTAGCAGTCTGTACCGCTTTCTGTGGTCTGGATGCCTTTAAAGATAGTGATTTTTAAAAGGCAAATGCTGCATCATATACCTATATAACTTACTGGACTTCATCATCATTTTTAATTTGCTCTCTAGTCTAGAGACAGTATGATAACTGTCACAGGAATTCTAGAAATGCACTCGAACATCTGCACCAAGCAATGTATACGGGCAGACCACTGAATCAGGAACACGGATTCTTCCCAGCACGCTGGCGCAAGCCCGAGCCCCTTCGGGCTGAGCCTCCCCAGAGAGCTGTGCGCGGCCGTGGACCGCACCTAGCCCGACTCCCCCCAGACTCCTCCTCGTCCCTCCTTTGCATCTGTCCTTTGATCCCTTTGTAGAGCAATTCCTAGCTGGGGAAAGGCGTAGCTAGGGAAAACAGCAATCGCCCTTTCAGCAGCACAAGGTAAACTGGTTCAACTCCCTTGCTTAACCAAACCGTTTCCCCCCCCCCTTAGTTTTATGTCAGTTTACTCTGCTGAACCAGCTCCCTAGAAGGCAGATGAGTGCCAGCCCAGGCACAGGGCAAACAGAGAAAGTAAGAGAAACCATCCCTTTTGGCAGCATCAAGCTGTTACATCAGCTCAGMCATCTAGTCATTCTGCGTGATGTTGAGACATATCAAACCTTCCTAACTCTGTTATCCTCAGTTTTCAGATAAACTATTCTTATCTTTTAAGGCACTTAAAGATCTACTGATAAAAAGCACGAGGAACTTGCTCAGTACTTGCATGTGCTTGTACTATAAACTTTGCAAAAGAAGGCTGCGTAATATAAACACATTAGAGCTAATGGGRCTTAATAACAGAAGAAACTATTTTGAAGGCCTTCGTCTCTAAAAGACCAAAGTTTTAATTTTATCCATTTCAGATAACCTTTAGCTTTCATATGATTTCATTCTGGGAAAAGCCACTTCTTTTTCAAGTGTTCAACTCAGTAATGCAAAGATGTACTTAAAATATTCTTATTTTCCTCTACCGCCATGYCTGTCTTTTAACCAACAGCAGAGCGGCTTGCCATTTCCACATCAAAAGTCTTATTTTGGGGGCCTTGGTGATGAATAGTATCAATGCAAACGAATTATTTTTCAAGAGCGTGAATGCTTATTGTTTGCTTTCAATATTTCAAGATGTTTTTGGTGCACAGAGAAGCAGAAATAAAGGGCAATTTAAACAGAGTAATGTCAGATTTCTAGATCATTCCCAAAGTACCTGTCTCCAAACATTAGGATATCAAACAAATGGCTAACTGAACCTAGAGAACTCTTAGTCTGGCAAGCAGATATGTAACAGACAAACCTTACATATCCTATCATGYTTAGGCAGCAATGGACAGAATCTCTTGGACTTGCTCCTCAAAAACATATAGATACACCAATCTAAGTGCGTGTGTGYGCGCGCGCGTATATATAGCACTACTATCTCTAAATAAGTTTGTTTCACGGACACGTCTAACTGTGTCCGATTCATATTACACATTGGAACATTTTTCATGAACTCTGTCCTTTAGGATCCTAAACATTATAATGAAGCTACTCACTGCCAAAAGCAGCTGAAAGTGTTTTCACAAGCAGAAACATAATGCCTAGAAACAAGCTCCAAGCCATTAGTAACAAGATTTTTCAAATCAAATGTCTTCATGTACTGAGAACAGCATTTTAAACCAGTTTCTTACAGCCAGCACCTATCTCCTATCAGCATCTAGCTACTCCTCTTCTTCAGCRTGTTGTAATAGGATGGATGGCATCATGTAATAGTGGTCACTGCTTGTCATAGACTTCTTGCTCTTAACCTGGATATGAAGACATATACCGCAAAATTTCCTATAAACAGCCCAGCAGAGTATCTGGACAGATGCATACTGAATTAATCATCATAGTCTACAAAAAAGGTAGAATAGACTGGTTAGGTCATTTTCAAAGACAWATGCAGGAGTTCTTCTCAGAGCAAGAATGGATATTCATGATTCCCTTAATTCTGTGCTCAAAACCATAATAGCATCATGGCTGCTTTCCATCTAGATGAATGTTGAATTTTAGTAATACTACATATTAKAATATTATAAGAATACTAAAGAATACTAAACAACTTCTAAAATGAGGTTCCATTTATTTATTTTTCTCATTAGCCAAAGATAAAGGCAATTTTTATCACTTTTTTTTTGCCATGAATGTTCTCTTCCRTAAGAAAAGCATCTAAGAAAAGTGAATTAGAAGAACAAAAGTTAGAAAACACWAGTCTAGCTACTAAACCCATTTTCTGTAACACTGGGTATCCTAACTGGACTTTCACTTAAGAAAAAAGCAAAAGTCAATCTCAGGTGTTAGAATGATGACCACTTCTATCATTAATTTCTTGGCATCTTCATCTGTTACTTCCCCCTCTCTTCCAGCTACAATAGACATTTTCTTACTTTAGATTTAGTATGAATACATTTGAWTTTTATCGCCTGCCCCACTTGCTGGCTACTGCAATTCATAATGTCTAGCTCGTATTGCCATTTTTTTTGTTAAGCATGTGTTTTCCATAGCTTTGAGCTTAAATGTAATTGGCAATACATAAAGTAGGAAGAGATGTAAAGTACATCCACTAATCCRTCTCCTACATAGAGAGTGTTCTGAAGATGTGTACAAGGTGAATTTGTTAASTTATCCCCATTTTACAGCTAAGAAAGCAGAAATGTATAAGATCACGTATGTCAGCTCCTATCCATGCCAAAATCAAAACGCTCGCTTTATTCTGAGTAAGTAATTAATAGTAGATCTTTCAGCATGCAAAAAGCTTTCTAAAAACCATTAAAGGGATCCTCAGACAAAAGTGAGGTCTGAATGAAGTCAGAAAGCATGCTGCAAGGTAAATCTCAGGGTTTCAACATTATTTTCTGCAGCACAGCCTCCATTACCAGGAGCAATGAAAAGAGTCAATACAGGTTCAATAACTTCAATATATGTATAAGTTTTATATATTAACATAAAAACTTGCCATAAAAGGTAGGTACCACAAAATATGTCAGGTTCCCAGCACGAGTTTAAAGTCTGACTTATTCAGCTTCACTTCTTTTTCTTCACAAAATGCTTACTAAATAATTCGAAGAAATGTATTAAAACTCGTATTCCAATTATGTGYCCTTCCTCTCTCATAAAGCACACACTCGTCAAGAAACAGAATTCCAGAGGTAGGAGGGAAACAAAACAAACAGAAGTGTTTTATATGCACAGAAAACATTGATTCTGTTCAGACACGTTCCTCTTGAGGTGGTAACAGTCACATTCAGCCTAAAAAAAATCTCACTTCCCAAAGAAGATGCTCCTCTTCCAATATAATAATAGTTCCTCTCCTCCCAACCCCAGCTTTTAAAGCATCCAAGTCATAAAGCCACTGGAGACAGGGCAGCAACATTCACATCTAAGACAAGCGCCTCTCTCTTTTCTTTTTCTTTTTTCTTTTTTTTTCTTTCTTTTTTTTTTTTTTTTGCTGTTGCTTGAAAGAATATGACTGTCACAGAGAATGTCGACAGGAAAAAGTAACAGCGGAAAGAGTTTTGACTTGATGTCAAGAGAAGTATCAAAATATGAAAACAGTACAAATGCTGCAAGTTAAACAGTTGCTTACAATGATTCACAAAAATTCATTTTTAAAGGAGACACAGAAATGACAGCAAGACACTCGTAACGTGTCAGGAACTTGCATCACCGGACTTCTAATTGTTACAGTATTTCCCATCAAATTACTTGTACTGCAACAATGCCACAGGCAATTATCACTGGCAGAAATACTGTGTGTGTGTGTGAACAGACAMACAGATGGAGCTCACAAGTCCACCATTATTCTCAACAAGTATCTATCACACTCAGAAGTGAGTAACATGTTGCAGAAAATAGTATTTTGGAATTCAACTCAAACAACACGTATCTCTAGAAAGCAATGCTGTAATCCCTAAAGCACTGGTTTTATTTCAGACTTTCTATTTTTTTAAAGATAACAGAAAATAAAGCACTCTAAGAATACGTACGCTCCTCTCCCATAAAGTGCTCAGGAGGACATCAGGAGCTGGCAGACAAAGAGATGAAAAATAAGAAACATCTAAAGAAAAGTTCTCAAACTACAGTCTGGAGACTCCCAAAGAATGGTAAAGTTCTCTTCACGAACCACAAGAACCCCAAAAGCACAAGGAATCTCATAGAAGAGATGAGGAAAAACCGTATATAAAGGGCATAGCGGGCCTGTTCCATGCGGCAGTGTCACTTAGTGTGACACGCCGAAGGAGCTCGTTTGGGAGCCCCTAAGCCAAGGCACGCGTGTTTGGCTGCGCTACTGTTTTTAATGTTAAAAAAGAAAGAAAGAAAGAAGAGCTATAACACACCAAACCACACAAAACTATATAAATAGTCCTGTTTTAGAGCATTTCAACTTTGCTTAAATCTTAAAACAGTGCTGCATAACCCCACCTCTCTGCAAAGACACCAAGCGAGATCCGCACTCGCCCTAAGGTGGACGACGCTGCAGCGTGTTGCGCCCTTCGCCCAGGCACGTGCGAGCCCCCGGGCGAGCGCCCCGGGCCCGGCCCGGCCCGGCCCGGCCCCCCGCGCCGCC
>NW_028185750.1:623817-706219 GCF_003343005.1 Rhea americana | reverse complement strand
CGCAGAGCGCCCGGAGCCCGCCCGACGCGAGCTCGGCGCCCCCGGCCCCCGCGGCGCGCCTGTACCTGCGCCGCTCTGACTTCCGTTTTAACTTGCGGGTTTTTCCAGGTCCTGAGATGAGTCACAGCAAAAGCAAAAGCAGCCGGGCCCTCCCCCCGCGCCGCGCGGGCCCTTCCTCCCCGGAAAAGGAGCGCTGCCAGGGCCTCGCGTGTCAGGAGAAATGCCCGCGTCCTTCCCGAAAACTGCGCGCTGCGCGCTTGCCAACTTTCCCGTTTTTAACTTAAGCTCCTGCTTTCTCACTGACGATCCCCGGGATTAGCCCCTTCCGCCGCTGCGGTGAACACCGACTGCGCGGTGGCGGCGACAGAGCTGCAAACGAGCCGCAGCAACGGCAAAACTTCACAGCGAGGACTTTTCTTCACAGTATTTTCATTTCTCTTTCGCTGATGCTTTTACGTAACGTTAACTGTGGGGACACATAACGAGGTGCCCGGGTCCTGCAAAGACACACGCTGAGCGTTCCCGGCAGCAGGAGCAGTCACAACATAATAGCGGGAGTCGCGTGTCTAAAGCAAAGCATGTGACTTTTTTGCAGGAATCGAGGTCTAAATGGGTCTAGATCTTACGAATTCAGAATTGCTATCTTTTATAAATGGAGACAAGCATTACCACCCTTAGTGTACTTAAGTCTAAATTCAACAGTATTTTTTACCAGTGAAGAAAAACCCATAACTGAACTTACCAATAAATAAAAGCAAAACTTAACAGCTCTCATTTGTCCAAACTGGACGAAAGGCATACAGTTACAACASCATATCTGATAAGAAATATTTGTGATTGCTCATATTTTGTCAATTTTTGTAATCCAAGGCCTTGCTACGGCAGACAAGGTTTGCTGGCATGGCTGCAAACCAGCCTAGCGCCGAGATCCTATCACAGCAAAAAAGCACTAGCGCCAGCTTACAACTTGTACTGGTTCAGCACATGAAACAAGCTCTGCAAGCACAAGCACTTTGTGCTAGTGTAACTTCATTTCTGCTAGGACTGTTGCCAAATAAGAAAGAATACAATTTAAAAAAAATCCTCTAACCAGCCCTGTTTAATTGGTGTAAGCCGTTACCGTGGAGCTGACTGGAACGGCGACCTACAAGGGACGGCGGACGCTGGCAGGCGAGAGGGAGTTCAAGTCAGCCTCCTTCATTAGAACCAAAGAGGGGCGACCAGAACAAAATCCCTCGGCACCGGGAGAGCTCTGTCCCGTGGACCGTGACCGATGGTCTGATTCCATTTGTGCTGCGCCTCAACCCTTACAGGCTTACAGAGTGCTGCTGCCGCACGTAGGGCCGTCTCGAGAAAACCACCAGGAACACCGGACACCTTCCCCCAGAGCGCTGCGCTTTGGTTACTTCCATTCTTTGGAAGTGGCACCGGGAGGCTTTACTCTGCACGCTCTGCATTCGCGTTCATAAACACACGCGTTCCCTTGGATAAACACTTACAGCCCACGTGGAGCACAACGTCAGGCTGCCGCGTCTCCTCCCCGCTTGGCGACTGGCTTCATCGTGTAAATCAGAGCTGTGGGCAACCTGTTACCCAAGACAGTTTGGTTCTAATCAGTCAATTTTTCCAGCAGACTTAGCTCACATATTTTAGCTCCAAAGTAAGTCTCTGTTTTGCAGAACCAGAAAAATCATGGCAGGTATTAGCTCAACTGGCGTTTTTTCATCAAAACTTCTACTTTTGGGAAAACACTCTTTCTAAAGCAGTGCCACTCCTGGAATCCAGACACGGCAAATGTTCRCAGGGTGTTCAAGTGATTTCATAAGACCTGAAACCATTTCTTCTGAAAATGTCACCACTAGATTTTGTTTCTGTTGTAAAGCTGTTTACACAAAGCTAATATAAACTCAGTGCGCTCGCTCTGGGTGTGTGTAAACACGATCCTTCCAGAGGCTCAGACTCCTGATACATCTCACATTTAAGATACTGCAGAACTATATTTTCTCTCGCTGAGCATTTCTGATAGCATAAAGAGTTTCTCTCCAGGGTACAGATGCCTGTACAGCTATGCAATGCTTCTCACTAGAGACAGAGCAATAGACACAACAGATGGAAAGTAAGAGGCCACCTGGTTTTAAAGCAAATCATATCATCAATCTATCAGTACAAATCTGAAACATGGGAAAGTGCTTAGAGAAACAAAATGAATTCATTTTTTTCCCTCCAAACTCAATTTTCCCAAGGTCTGTTGATGTACCATTTGCGAAAATGCACTTCTTTCTCTTAAAAAAGGGACTGGCAGTGCATTGAGGTACAAGAACTTAAGTGTTTTACAGCTAAATAAAAAAAAATCTTTTGTCAGGCTGCCATAAGTTACTGTCTTTCTATTCAGAAAAGCTGCTTTTAAAAAATCTGCTACATTCTTGTGTGCAGCTCCAAGATCCAGTTTTTTCTTTGCTAAATTAGAAAGACCAGACAGAGTTACTTTAGATTATCAACAGCAATTCAGTTAGGGAAGAAAATTAAATTTCCTCAATTAAGTCTTGACAGAAATAGACTGGCTTTCATATAATATGCTATTATTCTACATGAAATTCTTTTTTAAACAATCCTCAAAGTAAGAAACTTTCAGAACAAATTTACATTATTCTTTCCCTCATTTCAGTCACTTTAAGAACAGCTATTAATTGATCCTGCAGCCTGGATCTTCAAGACAGTATTTAACACAATGTACTAATCCCACATTCCCTRCGCCACTAAAACTCCCTTTGAACTCAGGGCAAGTTCTGGGTCCAAGGGCTGCAAGATCAGGCTTTATGGCTCCAGATCAAGTCTATTGAGATGTAGGAAAGAAGTATATTTTTATGCACATCCAGTTAAATAAAGGGAGTCACTTTCACAGATCTCAGCTAGCCATTTTCACTTAATCAGTTAATTATTGTATACAGTTCAAGAATGTGTGATACACATTCTAATCCACAACGTTCACCATCACAGCAATACAACCGTCAGAAGGAACTCAGTAGGAAGTGCAAGCCTGAAGTTCAGCCTGCAAGGAATGGAGAATTATATAAATGAGAATATCTTGTGTAACTTCATTTTTAAACTAAATACAAGGATATAGCCTTCTATTTCAGTACAGACAAGCATTCTTGCCTCTAAAGCTTTTATGGCTAATACTCACTGTGGTTATAAAATAACCACCTCCTCTCATTATTCCCAACACAAATGTTTCAGTACTGCGCTAACCTCATGGCTAGTGAGGCTACTTTATTCTAATTGTTCAAACAGAACCAAGCACAACAAATAAATACATAACATCAGTGGGGGTTGAGAAAATTAAATTGAAAAATTTCTTTATTTCTTGAGGGTATGAGGATTCCAGGCAAGGAGACTATTTATGGGAAACTAGAATGATTTCAACCCAATTCTTTAAGGATTTTAAATCAACGCACAGTCAATCTGATTGATTTACTTTATTCATAGTGCTAAATGCAACTGTCACAATATCCTTCATCCTTAGTGCATTATTGATAAAATCCTGGCCTTACTGACTTAATATATGCCTATTGACTTATTTTTTTACTCTTAACAGCATATACTGTGGAGACCTCTACTAAAAGTTATTTTCAGAAAAAAAATCTTACTCCTCAAATGAAAATTATAGAAGAAGTTTATAAGAGATTCAATTTTCCAGCAGTAGCTAGAGAAGATAGGCTGTGAATTCTTCTTTCTGCATATATAGCTGCAGCATGTCTTCTCCACACATACTACATGCAGGCTTACTTTCATAGTATGTCTGCAGCCTGCATGCTCAGTTCTCATATTTCTGTAAGGTTCGAGTCYCAAAGGAAGCATTAATGCTAAAGGAATGCATACCAGTATGTAACTAGTCTAAAAGTCAGTACAAAATCTCTCCAACAGATTGCTCAGAGAAACACCTCTTTTTTGCCATATTTAAGATCTGTAGATTGATTTCATGAGCATTTGTGCAAYGGTTTAATCTCAAACTGATAAAACTGCTGCAAAAAGAGAGAAATACAATCAAAGGAGATTAAAAAGCACTGGTCTTCAGGAAGATAAGGCAACCTAGACGTGTCATGTGATCCAGAAACCACGCCAGCTCAGCCGCCTGCAGACCTCATCAGGGAACCAGATGTGACCAGTGGCAGAATATTCTTCACAGCATGAGATCTGGAGTATGTGACTGCCATGCAGGAAAGGGGAGATGGGAAAGTATGATGGAGAAAATGTCCTTTTTTATAGTGTTTAATTGCTTAGAAGAAAGACATGTTTTCTTTAAAGAAGAAGAGATGCTAGAAAGCAGGCTCAGGAAGGTGTCTGGAGGAAGCAGAAGGATTTTTCATATGGACAGAAAATTTAACATTGCTTCCTCCTTTCTGGTAGTTGTGTATTTAAAGGGATTAAGTGACAATGAACAGTTCTCATTCATTCTTTTTTTGGTCAGTTTAGAACAAAGCCGGATGGTAGAGAAAAAGTTAGAGGCCTGTTGTCCCCTACTAAGCAGGACAGGAAACTGGGACGTTTCATTCATGAAATTTCCTTGGTCTCCCATGTGGACAGCGCAGATGGRGAGATGTTTTGCCCCAGCACAAAACCTGTACAAAGCTAGTGGTACAGGAAACACTTCCATTTAAGCTGTAACACACTCTTCAGGTTACATCCAGGCCAATCACAGGCTCAGTCAAACTGTCATCATGGTCCCTTCCACCACCCTAAATTATACACGGCCCATGGCAAAGCTCTGCTTTGCCTAGCAAGGGTGACGGATGAGTGCTTTGGTTGCTTTTGTGGCAAGGCTGGTGGAAGATGGAGTTTTTCAGGCCCATAGGTTGTGCTCACTGCTCATTTTGGAGGAAGAGAGAAAAGGAGGAAGTTTGTTGTATAAAAATGGAGCTTGGACACAGAGAAAGTTGGGTTTCCTGCATGCACAGATTTCACTTGCTGAGCCCTCAAGACAGAAAGAGCTGTGGACGTCTCATCTCAGCCCCCAGCAGAGGATCTGGAGGTGAAGTCGGAGCCCTTGAATTTGTATTCAGATGAAGAACTGAGAACCAGGGAAGAGAGCAGAGTGACAGGGTGAGAGGCCCCCAGCAGCCCATGTTGCCAAGCAGATGGGCTGCTGTGTTCTCAATCAACTGCAGTTTTTAAGGTCATGCCTAGATAATGAGCATCACAGCACTCAAGCCTACAGATCATGAATATATGGATGAATATTGACTCATGCATTTTCTTTTCTACAACTCTGTTCATGTAACTTCCCCTCTGCTCCAAAGCCAGCAGGTCCTCCCTTATGTTATCTCCACATACTCTGTACCGCCTTCTGCCTGCTCATGACTCTCTGGCTTTTCTGGCAACTCAGCTTTTGACAGTGTGCAGTCACTAGGATCTCCCCTGCTGGCAGCATCTCCCACAGACCTCTTCTAGGATCTTTATAATATGGAAGGAGAAAACACATAGGGTAGATAGTGCCAAGCTTTAAAAGTTTCTTCAGTTGAACTTCAGAGAGAAAGTCAGGCAAAAAACAAATCTACTTTTCCAGCTACAGCACCTGGGCCTTAGAAGTCTTTCATATGCCACTAGAAAGTTTTACCTATTGGTAGTATTTGTGCCGGCACACAGCATTGCTCTGATATATGCAGGTGGGGTGCCTTTGCCAATACGGCACCTCAGCAAGAGGCTGAACAACGAGCAGTCACACTGTACTTATAGACAAGAAGCTATCTCGGTGTCAGTGTAAGAACAAGGSAAGGGAAGCAAATATATAAGCTTACATCACCACACACAGCCAGCTTGTTGCTGTTGCTTCCCSCACCTTGAGAGCCTCCAGTGACTGGGCAGAGGAGGGAAGACAGTGGCTAGAAGGAGCTCAAACAGGAGACCTGGACAGTGTCTTGCATCTTTTCCGCCAGATTGTGGCTAAACTCAGAGCAGACCCATGCAACAGAGAGAACRGACATCTTGGTAGGAAAAAGTCTAGTGAGGAGCAATTCTCACGGTTAGAGGGAGACCTAGCAGACTCTGACCACTAGGCAATGTCCTTCTRTGTCAGAGGGCTGGAGAGCTGAAACAGGCCATGTAGCAAGGAGCAGAGTGAGACAGAGACATGTAGCTTAAGTACTTTCTCTGATACACCCCATAGTATGCTATCTGTTGCACCAGTTTTCTGTCTCTTGACCATCTTGTTGGCAGAAATACTGGTACTAAGTCTGCAGGTGTCTGAAGCTTGCTTTGGGAAGACAGAGAGACTGGCCACACTATATATAGTTGTGCAGGAGTAAAAAGCACTATTCTGATGCTGTTTGAGCTCTAAACTACATGCCATACTATTTGTGTTAATTTGTGTGAAAAGAAAAAGAAAAAGAAAAAAGGAGACAGAAAAAGAAAAAGAAGAAGAAAAAGAAAAAAGCAAYTGAAGCCAGATTGAGCAGCCCTGGCGTTAGCAGCCCTAGGCCCTTCCCCTMTTTTCCCTGACATTCCTCCTCGTGACCCTTTCCAAGTGATCTGGGCGAGTTTCACAGGAATGCACAGTTACGCTCGGTCTCCGTGAGCACGGCCCGTTATTCAGAAGGAATTGGCTGAGCTTTCCAGCTTTCACAGCCAGATGTTACAAACGTGACCCTGCCAGAAGCTGCAGTCCCTGCACCTTCCCATGCTCGGCCCCCTTTCACAGGGGATATTTTCTGAAGAATCTATTCTGGGTAATGCTTTTGTGATTTGTTCTCTTCTTCACTTCTAAGATCTGTTCATTGCATCAGTGCTATATAATTTCCCAGCTAGAGAAAGTGGGGTGAATTTTGCCATTAACATCAGTGGGAGCAAGACAGATTAGTAAGATCATAGGATTTTGAGCCTTGCTCATGAGTCAGGACTCAAACTGTGCTTGGTGTTGTGCAAAAAATAGAGAACAAAAGAAGATTCCTGCCCAGAAAAAGCTTGTAGGTAAGTTTTACATTTCAGACTAACAATATGGATACACAGAGACAAAAAAAGTGCAAATGAAAACCAAGGTAACATTGGTTAGCATAACAGGCAGGAATCACACAGTATCACCAGCTTTTCTTCCAGGGAAGAGGCATTTTCTTCTTCTTTTCTGTATATTTCTCTATCTTATTAACAGCCATAGTGATATATATACCTCAATCCACAGCCAGGATCCAGTTCTTTAGAAGTGCGGTAATAAATCACTACACACTCTGAATGATATCACTACAATGTTATGACTATAACTTCATGTCCCAGATGATGCACGCTTACAGGAGACCTAAACGGTCACAATTATTTTCATCCAAGCTTCTCACTTCCCTTCTATTGTCTTTCTTAGTCTTGTATTAAATTATAAATTCTGTGGGACAAAAACTTTGTCCTTTTGTAACAGCACATGGGATTCCTGATCACAGTTAGACTCCCTACAAGCTTTGCACTACAAATACTTAGCGTATGCTTCAGAGCTAATTGCTGGCCACTTGGTTTAATTTATCAACATGTGAAATGGTGATTTTACCTTGCCTCAAAATGGGCAGAGGTGGAGGTGGAAATCATGAAGTTTAAATTTAATACCATTTTATGTTCCCAGGAAACAAATGATGAATTTGACCTTTAAAATAATGTTATGAAAGGAAGTTAAAATAATTGCACAACAGTTCTTTAATAAAGTGCTTTGAGTTCCTCCAGTGAAAGGTGCTGCAGAAATGCAGAGCATTATGTTTATTTATTAATAATCCTGAGAAGGAATTTTTGTCCATCTGACAGGTGACACAGGCGACCTCCTGCCAGGGGTGACATCTCTTCCCTACAATTTACATTCTCTAAATGATTTGTTATCAAATTACTTACAGCACAGATTAGCTTCTCCCTCCACTATTCACTCTCACAGCACCATACTCAACTGTTTGTTCCACAGAGCCATAAAAATAATAATACGGAAAGTCAGTGCCTCTGCTTGCAGGGTGCTCCAACACGGAAACAGCACACTGGCTAGAGATCAATTCCTGTACTCATTTTCTCAGGCACTAGGATTTGCATCTGGGGGAGACGCAGGTCATTGGCTTGAAAAGAGCATTCAGAGTTCACGATTTGATTGCACAGCCAGATAAACAAATGAAGTGTCCCAATTAGAGGAAAGAAAAATAATTAGCCTGCCGTTTGGTGGTACAAGGACTGAGAAGACTAAGGAATACACAGATTTGGAACAGTCAAAGGACAAATCCCAGCCATTTTTTAGATGTTGGAGAGACTGTAACCATCAGTGGCAGGCAAATGGTTAAGGGAATATATTAAAGGTGCAAAGGGTCTCCCGACCTCTGCCACTGTCAGTTCTGTCAATGGGTCTACAGACGCCAGTGGAATAATTATAGCCTATATTTAGATTATGGATGCATCCGGCAGGGTGAAGGTTGAACATGAGGAACATGGTTGTTTGCAGTTCATTAGCGACAGGAGCAGCCCAGGGTGGGAGGAGGGCACTGAACTGGATTCTCCCCACCTGGAGTGCTTGTGCTGAGCTGCATAATGTCAGGGAAAGAGATCTGATTATATGTGGAAACAAAAGAAATAAACAACTGCGTTCAGATTGTCACACCCAGTGAGCAGAAGAAAGGAAGGAAGGAAAGAGAGGAGAAAGCAAGACAAGCCCCTGGCTCTCAGCCACACTGTTCCGTGCAAATGAATGCAACGGCCGCTGAGAAACTGTCCGGACGGGAAATGCAGCAAGGCCAACGTGAGCTGCGTGAATGTGATTTTTGGTGTGGTGTTTGCACGTGTGTGTACAAGACAGAAAAACACATGCAGTATGTAAGAAGCTCTCTAGCTGCACACCGTGCTCACCATCCAAACCTGCATGTCTGGAAGTACTGGCAAGCCGAGAGGAGGGAGCATATGGGCTGAGTTCCCCGTGTGTGCTAGGATGTGTGGTACTGCAAGCTGCACAAGCAGATGTACAGCAGCAAGAAGGAGAAGGCCTGCCTAAGCAGGAACTAGATGTTCAGGGAGAAGGCATGATTAGTGAGTTTGAAAACATGCACTGTGCAATGCCTGGGCAGGAGAATGTCGAGGCTGCCACCATGAAATAATTTCAGGTGCCTGTTGTGCTGATTCCTGTAGAAAAATTCACTGAAACACAGAGCAAAGGATCTAGAAAACAAGGTGAAAATGCGAAGATGGCCATGGATCACTACAACATGTTGGAGACTTTCACCATAGCCTCTATTTGAGCCTGTCAATGATTAAGTGGATTAAGTGGAGCCCATATTACAAACACAACTTAGGCAAAAAGCCTATGAATTTTCCTTTAGCTAATGACTGGTCCTCAAAACCAGAAGAGAGCTGAGTCTCAGATTAATTAAAACCCAAAGCACTCACAGGAGAGATCACTGTTGCTTATTTAGGGAAGAGGAACCTAAGTCCTCCGTAATCTGCATGTTCCCCACTAGTTTCGCAGTTCCTTTTTTGATCTTGAAAGTAATCTTTTTAACTTACTTTGTCATTAAACTTTTCCAACTTTAAGCTTATGTCTATTATTCTAGGACACAGAGTCAGGGTCTGTTGTAAAACTCAGGAATTTTACTCTTCTAGTCCTCTATTCTCACCAGCATGTCATTTTGTCAAGGTTTTAGGTCTTTCTCAACAAACCAACAGACAAGAGCTAAAGTTTTGCCAAGCAATGCTGTGATAATGCCACAGTGAGGAGCAGAAATAAGGCTATATTAGTGATACTTGCTGTATCGGCTTCCCTCAAAATATTTCTCGTATTTGAATTTCCCTTACCCTTCTAGGTCGTGGTGGTGTCAGAAAAGAGACCACTTCTTGCCTTCAGGCTGTACCTCAATTCCCCGTAGGAAGCTAATGGAGGAATCTCCCCTCTATACTCCTCATTTTGCAGACAAGGAACCAGAGGCCTCGAAAGGAGAGATCATGTGGCTGGGATCACACACCAAACCACTGGCAAGAAGAAATTAGGCCCCAGAAGGTCAGATTTCCATTTAAAAGCAGGAAGAAGAAAAAAAACTTCTTGCAACATTAAGAATTGCAGCCCATATCTAAAGCATGTTTTCTTTAGGGGAAGAGAAGAAAGAGGGAAGGAGACTGAAATGGTTTTGTGGCAACAGCTTGCGTGTAGCACCACGGCATATGGCCATGTCAGCACTGGAAGTCATCGGCAGTGCTACTAAGCAGGTCTTTAGCTACTGATCTGCTGGTGCAACTATCAGTAAATAGAAAAYAAAATAAAGAAGAGGTTGTAGAAATTGTAAAAATGAAAAACAGATGCTATAGCATCCCATTATTTCTTCAATGCAAACTAAAAACAACTGACAAGTTTCCCATCAAACAGACTACATGGGGCCCCTATCAAATGGCTGGCAAAGTCTCTTTACTCCAAGACACTGGGGATAATGAATTCAGAAGTTTCTGAACAGCTGCTTTTCATGGATCATTTAGAATTTGTGATGCAAATATGAAAAATCCATGTTAAATGCCCTCAACTAATTGAGCGGAGTACACTGAATACAACAGGATAAATCGCTGACCTTGGTAAAAACAGTACAAAAGCCTTAATCTGCCCAGAGAGACTCTGAAGGTAACTGAGGAGCAGAAGAGAGCAGAAATCTGTATAGCCTGGCTCCGTTTCCTAATTCTGCTTACCAAGAGATTAAACACCAGACTTTCCTTTGGGAATATGTAAGAGACCCCAGCTCCCTCCCTCAACAAGCCAGAGCAATGGAGAAGAGGGGGGTGGGAACTGGGCTTCTGCCAAATCTGCCAATGTCAAACTTAACAACTCAAAGCAGAATTTGACAGCGGGAGAGAACAGTTAAAGATGTCTTCTAGAGAGGTGGGCAGATTTTTTCATTAGCTTAAAAAACACAAGATGAAAGAAGAAGGAAGGTAGCGATGGATGGGAGTAGAGTTGGCAAGAAACAGGTCTGTTTGGACTTCTGGAGATGTGACACTGGTGCTCACATACAAGTGGGAGAGAAAGAAGATGCAATACTGGCAAAATCCAAAGCAAGGACAACTGTAGCTTTACAGGCTGATGTGACAGAGCTGTTCACCTTAGAAAAACAAGAAATTTGTGTTGCCTGGCCATATATTGCAAATTGCTAACATTTTTCCCTTAGCTAGGTACATGCTAGGTATTAACTGGTAACCACCAGTTTCCTGGGGTTGTTAATATTATGCAAACCTGGAAGGATGTTGCTCTTCCCCAGCTCCCTGTATGGAAAACAGCAGCAAGGTCCAGCAAGCAAGCAAGCCCCCCCAGTTGCAGTTTTCTAAAATTGGAACGTCACGTCCGCTGGGCTGCACATACCAGCTCTGGTCCTGTCAGCTGTTCCTCACTTTATCATCATGCTCCTTGGAGGGTGCCCAACTAACCGCTATCTTACTGCTAGGGGCACTACCACACCTTCCGCAGATTATGCGTCTGCGAGGAGCAGCAACACAGAAACACTGGAAACAATACAGGCCAATCTATTATTTATACACAGCTTCTCCCTTTGGACCTGAACAAGCAAAAAGCTTTCTTTAAAAGCCTGCAATTGTTGGTTAGATTCCAAGAAAGACAAAGAGATGTTGTAAGGAGAGTTTCGTATGAGCTTGGTAAAATACTCTCCTAGGGAAGAGGCAGCAGATTTCCTTTGTGTAGGAGGGCAGGAGGTGGACGACTTTGTTTAAAGTTACAGCCATAATGAAGAGTTTTTCTATGTGTGTTTCAATGACATTCACTCTAATTTACATTTTCTTGTGTTTTCTGCATTTGTAGCGTTTCAGTGCCATTTCTAAACAGCAGCACTGTTTCATGCCCTCTTGAGTCTGCATCACTCAGGAAGTTGAAAGTGCTGACTCAGCTCTCTGAAGAGCCTGTGAAGCATCTCTGCCCTTGCTGCTTGCAGTTCCCAGTTTCGAATAACCACCAAATAGCCTGTGCCCTTGGTTCACAGGCTGGACATACATAAAGTTCTATTTTAAAGAGGAAGGAAATAGCGAAGTATAATTGTGATGCCACAGTTATCAGAAATAAAAGCAAAGACAACCAAAGAGACCAAGTATCAGGAAGAAAAACAGGATTGCAGTCAGGTGTTGTGCTAGAGGCCTGGGAAAACACTTGAATTGTATTTTTGCTCTGCTAGTCAGCTGAGTTCCAAATGCCCAGAGAGGATCCGGAAGGTTGCCAAGACAACAGAGCTTTGAAAACCACAATGTTCAGGTTTGGATGGGGATGAAGAACATATTCAAGTTATTTTGCAGTATCTAGAGCCACAAGCCAGACTRCAGGAGACTACAGGATCAGTAATGCCCAGCAGGAACTAACAGAGCCTTCACAAAACTCTATTCATCTTTTTACTCCGCACAATCCACATGTTTTTCATTAGATCCGAATTGTAAAAGAAAATACATACAAATTAAATAAAAATACCAGAGCTCTCTGAGCGTGTTTGCCAGTTTGCATTCAGGTTACAAATACTCACACAGTGTGTTTTAAAACACAACTGTTTTATAAGGCTGTGATCCATATTCAAATAATGAGAGATACGCAATATTCCCAGACATGATTTTGGCCCACACATCCTCAAAAAGCAAATAAACAAAAGCAAGTAAGCTAAATCATCCAGTACTTAAATGGCTTGGTTGGTTTGGGTAGCTCAGTGCCATAGAACAAAGGTGTTTATGGGTCATAGAAGTTTGTTCAGTTTTCTCAGTGTTTTTAGTCTGGTTTCCTAAGGATGTTGGGCTTCTGCACTCACACTGTCCATCTGTCATTGCTCTCTCCACCTTCTCCAGCCCATGTATTTTTTTTGACTCACTGGCCAATTTTAAATAATTTTATACAATTTTGCAAGGACTTGGAGGAGGCTCCAACACAAATTTCAGTCTGACAAACTTCACCAAAAATCAGTCGAATAGAAAGTGGTCAAATGAGCCCCCTTGCTGAGGAAACCTGCCCACCAGTTTTGTCTCTCCGGTGTGCTGGCCAGCCCGCACACACAGAGCCAGGATCGCGCTGCCCCGTACCMTGCTGGAGAGCAAGGGAGGGCCTGCTGTACCGCGCCGCGGACCGGGGGCCACATGCACAGCTCAGCGCCCTGCACTGTACCTGCAACTCGTGCCTCTGGGGTACGGGTGCAAGATCCCGCAGCCCCTTGCTCCCAGCAGCGGTGTCCACCTGCACGGTGTAAGGCTCTGGATTTTGCTGTTGGGAAATCTGCAAGAACAAGCCCTAGCTGTTCAGGGGCAAGGCACGCTGGAGTCGTGTTTACGCCACAGAAGTATGCTGCGCTGGGGAGACGTATAGAAGCAAGCGGTATCTGAGAACGGATTGTTTTACGAGGGGCTGATTTAAAATGACTCATTTAGCACAGAGCAGCAATTGTGACTTTGTTAAAAATCACCATGCTCTGGAATGAACTCATTGGCTTGACTGTGTGTCCTGCCAACTTCAACTTCATCCAAAACCAGATCTTGCTGGATTCTCAGGGCGAAGCTCTGGAGTGGGTCCCAAGCCTATCTGCCTCCGCAGGGACACTGCTGGCACCCCGTCCGCCTGCACTTTTCTTGCCTGCTCTGCAGGCGCCTACAACCAGATTCCCTCCATGGCTCAGATCACATCTTTTGCTGCTTTTATAACAGCTTCCTGTTCGTTATTTTTGTTCCTCCAGTTTCATCAGGTATGTTTTTTGCAGTGCTCAGACACTGCAAAGTGCTGTTATTAAATTAAAGAAAAATGCTCATGAGATAAAAATAAGATTTTTCACAAAAGACTTGTAAACTGCAGTAACTTCCCCACGTCTGCCACAAGAACAGGTACTAACAATGAATGCACATTCAGGAGAGCAGGACATTTAGCAGAAAGAGCACATAACCAAGGAACAACAGGTATGGGGAAAACAGAACTTCATGTATTTAAATTACCATAGCCTTTAAAAGGATTCAACAAATTAAAACAGATTGTCGGTTTCATATTTTAACTTGTACGGGTATGGACTTTGCATGGCCAATTTAATATTCTGTTTCAAACTCCTTTCTTCTCTGCCTTCCCCCTGAAAACAGGTTTTGGGAATGGAAATACTGATCTAAACTAAATCCCAGGAGCCTGACAATCCTTCTCCGTACTTCCCTGAGACTCTGAGACATTGCCAGCTTCATGCGATGGAAAGGAAGACTGCCAGGTCACAGGGCATGCCACAGCTGGGATTTGATTTCTAAGCAGTCATTTAATTTAGGCCTGGAACAAGATTTATGGGAGTCTATCTGAGATCACAGGAAAAGACAGAGGGCTAGAGGGAAGAGGCAGGTAGCTGCAGATTTGGATGAGATGGACTCTGTCCGAAGGGGTGCAGAATATTCCTGTGCTGCTCCTAGTTTACATCTCTGTTTTGCAGATGGGGAAACTAATGCTAAAAATCATGMTAGCGGAGTGAATAAAAGAAGAAGGAAGAATAAGGACACACAAGTCCTGTCTTCCAGCTTTATAGTCTCAACCCCCTTTTCTCCTCCTTCTCCACACGCTCTCTCTGCTGGGAGGGTGGGGTGAAGAGGCAGAAATGTTGTGTTCTTTTGCTACTTGCATCAAACAAGGAGCACCCACACGTGGAGATTTACATTGGGYTTGCCTTGCCGGTACGCTGCGCCAGGCAGACGTCCAGCCAGCAGCCGCTCGTGAGCTCCCCGGGCCCGTCCTTGCCTGCGGTCCCACAGCAGCCACCGCCGCAGCACAGCRAGAAGCACAGGTATTTCAGTCACGTTCCCTGGCACAGCTTCACCAGCTACCTCTAAGGCATATTTTTGCTACTCCTACTGTGCAGCACCTGGCCCAAAACCAAGCTGGTCCTCCTGAGCACTTGTCATTTTCTCTCTTCCCTCTCCTCCTCCCCTCTAAAACAAAAAGGAAAAAAAAAGAAAACAAAACTGTTTCCCCACAGGCTGCAGACGTAAGTGAGATGCAGGTGCAGGCTGCACAAAGCTAATGAGTTCAAATCCCAGCTCCCCGCACACCCTCACACACAAGATGCCCAGCCCTTTGAAGACTGGAAATGAAAAGAGAACAAGCACAAGCGTGTGCACCTGTAGGAGACAGCAGGCCTTCACCTTCCTGCTCCAGCCCGCGGAGCAGGGTGCCCAGCAGWGCAGGTGGACAGAACACCCACCCCGGCACGCCGCGCTCACTTCATTGTGATGCCTTTTCCTGAATAGCCTGAAAGTATGTCTTAAATACCGGCCTTTGCAGCAGTCCATTGAAGCTGGTCATTATTATCCCCATTTGATAAATGAAGAGACTGAGCTGCAGTTTAGAGCAGGGAAATCATTTGTCCAAGATAATGCAGTTTACCAGGGCAAAGATAGAGGAGTCGCAGACCCTAGCCTAGTGTGCTAAACCCTTCCAGATCAGCCTGGACACTCAGAAACCTTTCAAAGCTCAGGAAATGAACTCTGTTCCCTCCTTGTGTTTGTGCTATGGCAAAGACTGGCCACCACGGCAAGTTTAACATAGAGGGAGAAAGCGAGACGTGMGCCGCTGCAATCGGAATAGCAGCAGCCGGGTTAGGTGGACAACAAAACTCCAAACCAAGTCAGCTGCAGCAATGTGCCACTACCTAGTCTGCGTACAGTGCAGTTCACAGGTACTTTCCAAACCAGAAGCTGCAAACCTCTTTGCAAAAGAGAAGCTCAGAGGAGGAGCAGCTGTTGACAGAGAGAAGAACCATTGCATCCTCTGCCATCTCGGTTCATCTCATTAGGAAGTCCTGCAGCCTCCCTCTGCCCTGCAGGGAAACCACCTGATAGCTCTGTTGAGGGTTTCTGGCAGTGACTTGTACCTTAATCACTGCAGTGCTTCAAACATCAGTGGGAGGAGAAACGTGTTCCTACAGCTTTACCCTGTCCTTCTCCAAAGAGCCCATTGTTTCTCCTGCGGTAGCTTAGGTTCCTGCTAATATTTCACCTCTTTGCTGCATAGAGAGAGAAAGGGAAGCCGCCTTGTTTCCCTGCCCTCAACCAGCTGAGCTGCTTAAGGCCGGGCCTGGCTGGGGGAGGCGCGAGCTCCCGCCAGACCTGCGGCATTTGCTGCTGCACTGCCCTGCACGTTCCCCGCAYGAACTAGAAAGACAAGCGAGACTTTTGGCCCTGCCCAAGCTGAGACCCGGCGCTGTGTCCCCCGGGTTCAGCTGTCCTTGCCCTTCAGAGGGTCTGCCTTTCCTGGTGCCTCCACGCAGCAGCGCCRGCACACCTCCAGGCAGTGCTGGGAGTAAAGAGAGCCCCTTTCTGTGTGCTGGGTTCCTGTCCCACCCCTCCACACACTCCCTGGCCCCTGGCAGGCCACGCTGCAACGCAGCAAATGTCACTGGACCCCAGAACACCTTTTCTATGCCCCCAGGCTGGCGGCACGCCACCCTCTTGGTGCATGACGCTACCGTCACTGGCCCGCTCACGGGCAGTGCTACAGAGCTGTGCTGCGCTGCCCCGTCCAGACTCCAGGAACAAGCACGTCACGCACACACACACCCCTGGGGGACCCTGGATCGGGACAGCAGCCTTTAGGTCCTGGAGTCAAAAGCAAACAGGCATTGCAGCTGCCCAGGGCACAGCACACAGGATGCTTTGCTGGGAAAGCGGGGCCCCCGGAGCCCCCGCTCGCTCTGCAGTCAGCCTTGGCGGGGCAGCACCAGCTGGCTTTGCAGCGCACACCCCACGCCGGGGAAGGGCTCCCTGCAGGGCTGGAGCGGGCCTGGAACGGAGCAGGACCACCCTGGGCTCGCGCGCCACGCGCCAGGGGCTGCCAGGCAGTGCGGCCCTCCCTTGGGCAGGGGGAAGCACGGAGCGCCTGGCCCGATGCCAGGACCCAGCCTCCATGGGATTCCTGGGGGATGCCCGGAGGAGATGGACCCTTCTCCCCTCCGCCCACAAATACCTCTCCCGCCTCCCTCCCATCTCCCTGGTGGAGATTTTCCCTTCTCTGTGATGGGTCTTTCTTCTGCAAAGCCCTGTCTTGTCAAAGGCACGAGGTCACCACGACACACCGTGAGGGGCGAGCGGAGGGAAATGCGCTGGAACTGGTGAGYGGGCTCTGCCCCACGGCAGCGCGGGCGGGAGCGAGGAGGGGCCGCAAAGCCGCCCTGCCCGCTTCCACGGACGCTCAGCCCGGGCAGCCCCGCAGGCCAGCAGCCCCGGGGAGGCAGGCGCCTCCCCGCAGGGACAGCCTGCCTCCGGCCGCTGCGCCCGGGGGACAAGGCGCTGCTCCCTGCCGCTTGGGAGCAGCTGCTGCCGGCGGCGTTCACGCGCCGGCAGGCACGGCGCCCCGCGCGCAGCCCCCGGCAGCTGTCCGGGCAGGTGCAGCCCTTCAGCCCTGCGTCCCCCTGGCCGGCTGACAGGCCGGCGAAGCGGGGCTGGCCGGCAGCGCCCGCTCCCGCAGGCGGCTGCTAGCTGCCGGCGGCAGAGCTTCTCGCCGMCGTTCCTGCGGGAGCAGCTCTCCCCGCCTCTGCTGCTCGGCCATCGGGAAACGTTTCAGCTTTGCAGAGAACTGCAAAGCATTTGCTGCCTCTTGGTATTAACCTGTGCGCAGGGCTGTGAGGGGACAGAAAATAGGACAGGAAGCTGGGGGCACACAGAGCCCCAGGTCAGGCATCCAGCCAGAGGGCACAGCCAGGGCACGGGGCTAAATCCATCCTTGGTGCAAACAAGTGTGAGTCGCCATACGGCTCCAAAAACCAGCATAAAAMCAGGTCTGAACTGGAGCCGGTGGCGTAGCAGCATGCAGAGCTCCAAGCTGAGACCAGCTGCCTGTTTCCTCAGAGACTTGAGCTGAAGCTCTAGCCAATGTGCCTGATTTCCCTCTCATTTATTTTAGACTTTCAGCAAGACATTTCCACAGCTACTCCCGATTTACACCAGTGGGAATAAGAGATGGTCCGGGCCCCTCCTCTCAGAGGCCTGGCTRTGCTTCCTCAGATTTCTTACTTGCAGAAAGCATCGAGAGTCAATTTTTTCCCTGTTAAATCATCAGATTTTTTTGGCTCCCCTTCTGATAGGAATTCTTTCTTTCTTTTGCATTAATTTTGCCCAGTTCCAGCACTGACCCATGCTTATGAAGGCTGCTTATGAGCTGTAATGTTAACTAGCCTCCGTTTGCTGATTCAGCAACAGAATAAATAGGTAATTACACTCTGCCATATGTGTCTCTAATTCCAAATAGATGGTGTCCAAAAGGCGCTGTGCATTACCAGCGGATGACTGGAGTTGGGACTGTAAAAATGAGTAAATTGGTCCCCAAGGCCAGAAAAAGCTCTGTCAAATCCCACTGTTTATATCATACTGAGTGGCTGACTTGTGGTTATTTTGTAATTTAATACTGCTAAATGTCAACGGGAAATCCTTTCAACTGCAGTTTGATACCTAGTGACAGAAAATCATTCAAGACTTAGACAAAGCAGCCAGCTCAGAGAGGTGCATTTTTTTCTTCTTATCTTTGCATAAAAAGTGATCTTGCAGCAGCTGCCCTGCCCTGGAGGGAGGCGGCRAACCCACTGCTTGAGCCCAAGGTGCGCCGGTCCCCGCCGCGGCAGCGGCCGCGGCTCGCGGCTCTCCGGCGGCTGGCAGGGCTCACTGTCCCCCGGGGTCCTCGAGAAGGAGATCGCTGGGCTCGGCAGGCCCCGTGGCCTCCCCAGCCCTGCCCAGCTCGGCGGCAGTTTCTGTGCTCCTCATCCCGCAGCCCTGTGTACAAGGCTGACTCTGCCTGTGAGTTTGTTTATAAGAAGACAGAAAACCCAGAACGGCCACATTCCCCAAATGCTTCCTGTAAACAAAACCAAATGCTAATGCRTACGCAGGGGCTACTCAGGCTACACAGGAATGAGCTGCAGAGAAAAGACTGCAAGAGCCTGAGACAGGTCTCTTTCAAACGTTGAAAGGATTCTTGTACAAGGTGTTAAATAAATACGTCTAAACTCGCCCARAGCTCCCTATTGTACCGCACTGCAGGCTCCAGCCTGGTCCTCATCTGCGCCCCTTGAGACACTCCTGCTGCAAAGCCATCAAGACTGCAGACAGGAGTCCTCTAGTCTGATTTCTTTTAACCGCTGGCCACCTCCTCAGGCAAGGACAGTCCGCGTCTCTCCTAGGATCTGAGCACCCCTGTGGTGCGTGGCAAGGAGAAAGCCGCTCGGCTCAGAGTTGGCTATGCTCAGTTCAGGAAGRCCGCAATGAATACTGCTCTTTGGAAGGAAATTGTGCCCGGCACTTGCCATGGGAGGGCACTAGCGTGTGCAACACAGGAGCTGGGACGCTGACCAGGGCCCGGCCAGGCCACGCAAGCAGGAGAGCAGTTTCTCTTTGTGTGCAGGCATGGGCTCTGCGCAGTACAGGTTCAGGCTGCATTTCAACGGCAGTTTGTATTGGGCAGCCGCAGCCATATTTTCCTGGGCTGCTGTCCAAAAAGGGTCTATCGCACCTGATATTCTTTGCTCAGTCTGTCTTCAGCAGATCTCTCATCTCTAGGGGTTGAACACAATAATTAGAGGTCTGAGAGCTGGGCAAAGCCTGTCTGGTGTACGGGATAATTTACAAGTGCCCAGACTGTCCATGCTCCTCAGCCAAAGGGGAAGCTTAATTAGAGGCATAGGAGAAATTCATCTGGGAGGAAATTAGGGCAGAGAGAAGCCCCACCCCAGCAGAGCAGTTAGCAGAGAGCATATGAGCCAGAAGGACACCTTCGGTTCAGCCGGCCCCCGTCAATGAATCCTCCTGCTGGCGCGGGCCAGGGAGCAGGGCTTTGCTTGGAAGCAATGGGCAAGTCCCAGCCATGTGCCTAAGAGCAAAAAAAGTGCAGTAGTCCAGCTCATTGACTCTCCGCTCCCTCCTGCCTTGAAACGCTCTGACAAGATGCGCGTAGTAGCTCTAGCATCTCTCCAGGGCTGCGTGGCCCAGCCTTATGTTTGCAATTGCCAGCTCAGGCTAATGGGGTCTGCAGGGAAGCTGTTTCACACTCCGTTCTTCTGTTATACACTGCTAGCTGCGAAGTAGGGGGAGCTGCACAAGCTGCTCAGGCAATATGTCTGTGCAGATCCCCCAGGATCCTGTGTATTGCTCTTCAGTGATCCCTTAGGATCCAGTCTGGTTGCTCAGGTTTAGGCCAGAGCAGCACAGCTCACACTTCCCTCTGTCAGGTGGGGGAAGAGTGGAGTTGCACTGTGGAGCTGCCTGGCTCCAGGTAGCCTCAAAGGAGTGAGCACGACCACAAATTCGGACAAGTGCTAAAACTATCACAGTAGCAGGAGTGAGAGTGCCTTTCATCAGAGGTTCTCGGGCCAGGTCAGCAGACACAAGGAAGCACTTCAAAGGTTTCCTCCTTACAAACTGGCCAAAAATCTGGAGAAGCCCTTGTGACTAAGGAGCTAATATTCTTCTCCCAGTGCCTCCTCTCCCAGTGTGGGAAATGGAGCTATTTTGTGGCTAAGGGAACAGAGGACCAGGGCCCTGGGAGTCCAAGATCTGCTCCAGTGATTTGTCTTGGGGCTTTAAACAGATCCCTTTTGGCCTAGCTTCTTGCAGGCACCTGACGCTGACAGAAGCCAGTGTCTAAAGGCATTCCTTGTCTGTGTCTTACTTTCCACATTTGTAAGCTTGGGTTAATACCACCTAACCACTTCCTGGGGTGGTATTAGTCTTCATTAGTACACTCAAAGCATGCTAGGATGTTCAGATGAAAGAAATATGGTAATGCAATGGCACTGCATGATTATCTACTGCACTTGGGACTCAGCCCTCGCCCTGCATCCAGACTGGGCGGCTCCTAGCATCCCAAGAAACTGCAGCACTGAGAGGAAATTCGGCAACGTCCACACTGTAACCATGAGAAAGGTGCGCAGCTGCCATCCTTGACAGCGCTAGTAAAACTGTGAATATTCGCATTTCTACAGGACTGTCCTGATTCCTGCTACATGGGCCAAAGGCACCTGAATTCAGTCTCTAATTCTGCAGCACAAGCACAGAGCAGAAAACACAGGAGAAGAAAATGCCCATCACAGAGTAATCGCTATCCCTTGTGGTTGGCAGATGAAGAGCAGGGTGCAGAAGGGCTGCAAAGTGGCTTTCCAGAGTCCCAGAGAATTTCCCCCCACCTCCAGTGTTCTGGTCATGGTGTGGAGAGATGGGACGTTCGCTCCTCGAGTAGCCTGATCTGCCCCCTTCAGCAGGACTTCGGCCCTTCAGGGCCCCCAGACACATCATTCAAAGATGTTTCTCACACTGCCCAGCAGGACACAGAGGAGGCTGGGGGGTCCTTCGCTCTGCCTGGTAAC
The DNA here is from genome assembly GCF_003343005.1 of Rhea americana. Taxonomy (NCBI): domain Eukaryota; kingdom Metazoa; phylum Chordata; class Aves; order Rheiformes; family Rheidae; genus Rhea; species Rhea americana. The sequence continues at coordinate 684,911 of NW_028185750.1, read as the reverse complement.
CTGGGCGCAAATTAAGTGCTTTCTTAGGTAATTCTTGTTTTTCCTCACAGTAAAGCTAGGTTCTGTGTGGGGCATATAAAATCAACTCACTTGACACAGGAGCTGAAATAAGCTCCGTGCTAGCCCAACATGCCACAGAAGATGGAGTCATCTTTAATGATGGTTTGGAGTGCTCCAATATCACTTTGGTATGCTAAATACTGCCTCTCACAAATTTACTATCTAAAAACACATCTGTTTGCAGTGGTTTGGGAACCTTGCAAGAGGGATCAATCCAGGCATGCCAATTCCAAATCCACAGACTGTGACTCCCACTCAGAAAGTAGTAACTTCACTGCCTTGCAAAGACAGTCAGGAATTTCAACAGCAGGCTAGGCCTCTGGTTCTAACCAGGTCCAGCACAACACCCATGGGCTTCCGCTGCTGCCTCCTGCAGCCAGAAAGGCACAGGAAGGGAGTGGGAGGTCTCTAGCCACTGGAAATTATTCTTCACATGATCACTTTCCCCCTACGGCCTCACTCGTCCCCAAACCCAGATTCCACGGCACCCAGCCTGTGCCGCATCCCCGTGCTTTTGCTCTGCCTGAGGCTGCCGGGATGCGTGTTGCATGCACACAGCCTCCTGTAACTGGAAATAAGGCTGGGGGAACTGAAATATGATACRTGGGGGGATTTCCTAGCCTGTAACAGAATTTCAGATTTCTACTTTTGAGATCAGCGCAAAGGGGAAAGTCTAGTTTGCACAACAGTCTGCAAAGCAAAGCAGCCACGCCTATATAGCAGAAACAACTTCATTTTGGTGCTCCCAGAGCCAAGGTAACTCCAGAATTGCTCGCCTCTAAGGCTTTCTACRTCCATCCAGTGCTCTGCATCCTGGAGGGCACCTATGAGACGAGGGTGCTCTGCTGTAATTTGCTGTACTGAGAAATTACAGCTGAAGACACCTGATCTTTGCTTTGCTGTAATGAGGTCTTTGGGCTGGCCATACCTCCTTGAAGTAAGACCCATTCTGCCTTGAATCCCTGAGYCTTTTGCAAAGTGACTGTTTACTTCTGCATTTGGGAACAAAGTACCACCAAGAGGATACCTGGGAACAGGTAGCAGCTCTGAACCTGGCTAGGCCAGGGGGTCTCTGGCAGCTAGATGCTGAAGAACAACTTTGACAGAATTGTGACTGGCCAAGACAGTCATTTGAGGGAAAAGATACTGACCTCATGGAGTAATATGTCCCATCTGCAACCCAGCAGGGCTGCAGCGACCGGGAAGGACAAACTYCTCAGAACGGCAGGGACAAACAGGAAAACAGGGCTGCGCGTGCTGTTTGCCCTAAGGGCAAACAGGTCCCTTGGGGCAGGTGGGTTTGGTGAGGGCTTGTCAGAGATGCAGAGATGCAGAGGTGCTTTGGCAGCCTGGACCTGCCATGTCACCCCAGCCTGAAGTGACACCTGCCAAGCCCTTCCACTCGGGCTCGGAGAGATTAAAGGATGGCGTGGCTGGCAGTTAAGGCTCAGTTCGTTAGAAAGAGTCCTATTAATTGGGTATTAACTGGCCTCTGCCGGGGATCAGGGACACATGGGCTGGGAATACAGGAGCTGTGGTGTGACGCTTGTCAGACATTTGAACTCCAGCAGACTGGTGTAGCTGGCGTGGGGAGGGCAGGCCCAGCCCTCAGCTGGCCCAGCCCCGGAGAGATCCACGGGTGCTATTGTCTTGGCCAGACTAATCCCTCTTACTGCGATGCTGGTCTGGTTTTCCTCCCGGTCCCCGATTGTGTATCACACCTCTTGGGCTTTGCTCAGTTTAAAAATACATGTTTAGGGCTTAATCTGTGCTGCCCTAGGGCACAAAGACCAGCCTGGCCCTGAGATCACCTGACATTAAGTCCTGAAACAAAGCCCTTAGGGCAGAGTCCTCATGCTCCAGCACTGAAGTCTCAGTTCTTGTCGCCTGGAAACATAACAGGATTGTCTCCGTTTAGTGGGATTATGGCTGAAAAAGCCTTTTGTTACTGCCACTGTCTGCTCCCGGGTTGACAGCTGAATCAAACCAGATGGGAGACCCATGGTCAGAGCTAGGAAGCGGTGCAGGGCTCTGGGCTCTGACATGGATTGACCTTGGGCAAGTCACTCCATTGCCCTACATTTGGCCTCTCTTCCCAGGGACAGGGGGAAGGAACAGGCCTTCGGAGACCAAACGCCTTGTACCCCAGACACACCAGGAAGCTGCCTGCAGCTAGAGCAGAGGCAGGAGTCACTGTTACTTTTAAAAAACAGACACATATGCATGCTTGAAACAGCATCCCACAGAGGATGCTGGCCTTGCTGGGGACAAGCATGTGACTTTTGGTGATAAAGCAGGTCATCTTCACAAGAGGCTATGGGAACATGGGGAATATAGAGATTAAAAGTGAAACATGAGTCTTCCCATACATACTTCCTCTCTCTGCGTCAAACCACAGCAGTGTCCCCTCTCAACAGCAGCCTGTGCTGTCGGCCAGACTTCGGCTTTCTTGGGGTTGCTGGCATGAAACTGCCTAGCCCAGAGGCTTCCCTCAGCCCTCCTCTGAGAAGCAGCTCAGGGAGGATGCAGCTGTAGGTGCCTTTCACTGCAGAGTTGCAACCACCCACCTTCCCCTGACACTTGCAAAGCTGCAGTAATGACAGAAACCTCTCTACCTTTAAGGCATGAGGTGTGCTATACACAGCAAGAAGGTTTGCCTAATTAACTCCGATTGTGTATGACATTGTCATGTTGATTTACTAAATATACGTGGGAAATCTCTTTATTTCACCAGCTGATTGGTGACATAATCTGGGTCTGTAAGGAGCAGCCTTGACACCAATTCCCTCTGGTTATGTTACCTGTCTTTTCCACCTGCAATCTCATCTATGAAGCCCACAAGGAACTTCAATAACTAATTTATTCATTTTGCTTCTGATTTATAGTAAAAAGGAAAGGATGTCAGGATACACTTGTCTAGAATGACAATCAAGCCCAGAACCCTTCCAAGCTCGTGCCTTCTCAAGAAGTAGAAGGCTTCACCTYACCAGCATGTGCACTGTGCAGATTGCAATTACTAACCGCTTTTATAAAACTGTTGACTCAAACTGGCCTACACAAGCCTGAAAAAGTCAATTACCTTGCTCCCTTATCCACTAAAGATATGGTCATCCCTGACTAACATATGACATGTTCARTCATGCTTCTCATGTCCCTACTTGCCCCAGGACAATTACTCCGTGTTTACCAGGCTATGCTGAGGACCTTTTCTTGTACTGCACCATGATGCAAAGGGCACCACAAACCCCTGAGATCAGTTATATGAACAGGAAGCACAGGATGGAGGCTCAAGTAGGTGAAAGGGAATCCACAATTGCCTGCAGATGAGTCCCAGGAACACTGCTGCATGGCCCAAGCAACTTCGGCATTATTCAACCTTACTTACACTGCAGCATGTATTTTCAAATCTGTCTTTGCTGTCTAAAGGAAACGGACTCCAAGACAGCTCTGACAATCTCATCCTAAAACTTCTCTCCTCTTGTGTGACATAATTCTAAAGTTTATTTTGTCAGCATCTGCTTTCAATATCTAACCATATGCCAGAAGGTCAAGGCTTTGCTCTGCAGACAGCAGCAAAATAATTATTGATCTCTTCTTTAGAGGCCACCATGAAATCTTTTTCCAAGCAGAGACTACAGTCCTACATGATTCRTTGAAAAGCAACTGTTAGATAGTGGTGTCTGCCGAGCGCTGCTGCAGGCTTCCACTGCCACAGGTGTGCAGTAACTGGGCAAATCAATGGTGCATGCAGCTCTCCTGTAGAACTTGACATGCATTTTTCAGAGCTGAGAGAGACCTGGAGCTGAGTTCTCTGCTTTCAGCACAGTAATGGAAGGAGCCTTGCACTGGCACTGTTCTTCCTGTCTTACATTTGCTCATCACCATCCCCGGCCACCACAATGGCATCTGCCATTGGCTATAGCTCTGTTCAACAGTTTCCCAAACTTGAGGCTTTTTTTAAGGTCCTGCCCCTCTCTGAATTGGGAATTGTCAGTGGCACTCAGTGCAAGTGGCCTCACGCTGGCAGAGGCACCTGAGGAGATGAAGAATGCCTCCTTCAGCAGTTCTCTGAGCTGCTCCAATTTCTTCTCAAATGAGTGCCAGGAACAGCTAAAGTCACAGACCAAAACCACTTCCCCTTGCACATGGACTGTCCTCGTCAATGCAGCACTACTCATCACAGTGAAACGAGAGCCTCRTTTGGCAGAGCGATCAGGGGAGAAGGTTAGCTACTCAAAGGGATGTGCAGATACTCTGAGTCAAGCATGTAGCCTAGCTCAGCAACAGAGTAAGCAGGGCACAGGGGAACATGCAACTCCATTGGCCAAAAGCCTAGTTAAGATCTGTCTGCGTCAGCCCAAAGCTTAATCTGGATTGATGCAAACTGCAGAAAGTATCATTAGAGACTGTCTGGGGAAGTCACCGAGCTTCTCTGCTGCCTTCTTGTCTTCCCTAATAATAGAGATATTTCTGTTTACAAAGGTGGACTTGATCCTCAGAATTTCCTCTGTAGATCTCTAGTATTTGCATGTGTCACCCTGTTTTTCCTGGCTCATTAATCACTCACTGTGCTTGTCAAATTGGAGTAGAGCCTGCTGTGCTCCTGCAACCTGCTATAGGGGCCCCAGGCTGAGTGTTTCTAGTGCTATGTTATAGTTGCTTTATGGCACTTCAGAACAGCCACCCCTGGCATGCTTCTGGCACGCGTGTTCGCAGCACCCTCAAGAGCCTCACACCAGCGCAGGAGAGTTGTCTCTGGCAGACTGTACAGCAAAGGAGCGGCACAAGGCTGGCTTGTTTGCTAGAGAACAAAAAACTTTCCTTAAATTACAAATAAAACATCTTTCATCATCCCTGGAGTCTGCTGGGTGACTCTCACAGGCCATCATATGTATACTTGCCTGGCCTTTTCTGTGCCTCCGGCCCTGCACCAGGTGGGCCTATGTGCCTGTGCCCAGGGCAGGAGAGCCCTCTGCCTGGGGCCTGCTCCTCATGACACCCAGTACAAACGCGCTCTTGCTTGCAGAGGCACCTCTGGAGGACAAGAATAGGCCGATGCCAGCAGCCCAGCTGARGGTTCCCTTCTTTTTTCAGGCAGGCATCCTTCATTTCCACTCACAGAGTCACCACTGTAAGGTCCAGTCCTTCCTGATGGTTTGCTATATATACAATGAAGCATCTGCTTCTTTACCAATTTTTGGTGAAAGAGTTTGGAGAAGACAGGTCCCAGATAACTCACAGGTCCTGCTACGAGATATCATTCTGGGAGATACCAGGAACAAAAACCTATTTACAGCAGAGGAAGCCCAGACCAGTAAACCAGGTAGATACAATTTAAACAAAGTCACTTTGAGTCGCGATATGGCCCAGGCCTGTCTCAAGTAGAGCAGGGGTTTGTCTCTGCAGCGTGGAGTGACTCTGGCTAATTAGGAGCAAAGTCAGTCTCCCCCTTCCTGCCTTTCCCTGGTCAGTTAGTGAACACTGCTTCCAGGAACAGCTCCCTTTTTTTTCCTCTCCTTTTCTTAATGACAAGTGTCTGATTGACATGAGGAGCTGAGACCTGGTAAGGCTGGAAAATTCAATATTGCTAAAACCAGGACAGGAAACAGGAATGTGTGCCTGCAGTCACAACTCCACATTAAGTAATTTGTGTATTAAACTGAAGATGACACAATGAAATGCTGAAATTACCTTTATTTATCCCAGCTGATGGGGCTAAAAGAACCTCAGATGGTTCAATTTGGAAATTACAGATATTTCTAAGACATCTACCACYTTGCTATCAAACTTTCACAAACATATTTAGGCCCTTCTCAAAACCCATCTATTAGGGTGGTAGTGGGTCTACGTGAGGCTCAGTTACAAAGCCTYGTGCAGAGTGAGGGACATGATTACAGCTCTCACCACGTGAGCCCCAAGGCCATGGGATCCCTGGTCTAGCACCGCTCTGCCATGCTCAGTGTTAACAACTCGAACTCCAAGAATTGTCATTTGGTTCCAGGCAAGGATGTTCTGCAAGATCCCCATCCTCGTGAGAGAGCCAGGGATGGCAGTGGGGAGGAGATACTTTCCTGTACAACACTGAAGTGAAAAGTTCCATAGATTCACACTAGTTCTTTTTCTTTGTACGATTTTTAACAAAAATACCTCTGAACTTCCTGATCTGCAGAGTTAGGCAAGAGACTTCAGGAAACCAGCTCTCTCAGGAGATTACCAACCAAGATTCCCTRTTTCTGGTCAAGTCAGAAATACCCGAGAGGCAGAGCCAGTCACGGCTGACTGACACCTGCTATTAACCAGAAGGGCAGCTGGGCTCTAACTGAGCAGTGGAAAAAGTTAACTCTGTCTCTTCTCCAATTGCAAAGACACGGAGCTGGGAGCTCAAGAAGCCAGGACAGAGACATGGCTGAGTTTTCTGCACATGCTGTTTTCTTTGCTCTGCCAGCAACTAAGACTGGAAACTGAGGATGAAATGTTTAGGCTTGCTCTTCAGCATGTCTATACCTATGCATGGCTGTGAGACCACTTGAGGCCACCAATTTACACCTGCCTGTTTGATTTTACACCAATGCAAATCACAGTTTGAAGGACAGTCTGAAATTTTAGTTTCATGTAAAGTTTCTTCTGAAGTCTTATTTGAATAATAAAATGAAATTGTGCAAACCTCTAGTTGGATCCTCTTAATAGCTATTAAATTTCCCAAAGGACTTATTAACAAGTTATTGATTTATATGCTCAGTAGTTGAGCAACAAAAGGAAAAACCAAGAYCACAGTAAGCTGAGAAGATAATGCAAGAGCCACACTGATACAAACAATCACTGGAAAATATTTCATTTAAGGTTTTCCATATGACAAGTCAGAGAGGGAACAGAAAAACCCCTGTGGTTAAGAGTCAAGCTGAACTGCCATAACCTGAGATCTCAGAAGTCTAGGCACGGGGAAGACAAAGAACCGGTTTTGGAAGCTGGGAATAGTCTGAGCCTTATCCCTAATGGCAGCCCAGGCACAGCCCAATTCTGGAAAGCATCACAGAATATCCCAGCAAGCTTCTTCTCATGTATCTGTGACAGCAAAGAGTAGCCCAGCTGAGCAACACTCCCTTCCTCAGTAACTCCACTATGTGCTCAGATTTAAGCAGCTGCTTAATCCCTTCACCCAGAGCATGCTGAAGCTCTGTGTTGAGCTAGGACCTGCAGTGCATGACTTCTTCCTTCATGTGAAGTTCAGATGCCTGCTGGAGATGCAGCACTGAGTCACTGATGTGCTCTGGAGAATGTAGACACGTTACTGCTGACATGTTTCCTTTGCACTCACGCTTACACGCCCACACGCACCAGGATATGTGTGCCCAAGCAGCCTGATGGGGATCATTTATGTCACATGGAGGGCAAAGGAAACCATCTGTTGAGTCTTCACTTAATTGGCAGTGATGAACTCATTTTGGATTTGCCTTTTAAATTATTTAGGAATGGACTCTGTTTAGGACCTTCCGCCTCATTTTTTTTGTCTCATCCTCAAAAGTCTTAGGCASAATTCCTGAATTTCACAGTTCTCTGTTTTTTCTTATCTGAGTACTTTATGGCTCTAGTTCTGCTCTCCATCTTCTTGGCACCTTGTCTTTGGGTCAGTTCGTTCCTCCTCTTCATTTGAATGAAATCACACATATGGTGCTCTGTAGGAATTAGAACATACCTTTCCTTTTAACTCTTCTTCTGCCATTTCTTCTGGTGCTTTGTGCACACKCATAGAGACACACGTATATTTCCATTCATATTTCGTTCATACAAATCTAATTATTTCTATTAAAAATTTCTATAAACATGAAAAGGCAAGATATGCCCCTAATACTGAATGGCAATTAAGCAGTTCACATTCCTCTAAATCCAGTCTACTGTAATCTTTATCAAGAAAATCAAGCCAACCCAAAGCAATTTAATATAGATATGCCTGCTCAAAGTAAGTAATTGTTAGAGCAATGGCGGGTGGGGTTAATTCTCTTCTTTTCTTTTGTTTACAGAGATAGCAGCAAAGAAAGGACRTTTCATTTTCTCCACTTCAGTGGGGTGATCTAATGGGCTGGAGTGGACTCACTAAAGCTCTAGAGCATGGTATAAATGGGCAGCAGCCATCAGACAATGTAGGAACAAGACRAATCAGACCTTTTTAGCTTCAGGTCCTCTACATAGCCCATGGGATTGAACTAACGCAAGAATTAGCCAAACAGAAAACTAAGCATTCAGTCCCCTAATGACAGGAGCTGCCTTCCCTCGGGGACGGGGTGCTCCTGTACAAGCATGACAGAGGGCCACTGGTAGGAGATRTGGTGGCAGAGAACTGCAATTAGTGAGGCTTTGTGGAGAAGGTAGCAGAGGAAGGGAATTTTCTACATAGCCTCTTACAGGGAAGGAGTCTGAGGGGAGGTGAGAGCCCTGTAATATTTCACCTGGCATAGGTGCTGGGAAAGAAGACGGCTGCATTTTCAGTTGAGATCTTCAGAAGTAGATGTACAGGCTGCCTGCCAGAGGCCTGCTGGGTTGAGAGATGGCCTCAGGTTGCTCTGGGCTGCCCTCCCCAATACATTCACCACTTAGAGCAATGCAAACAATTCCCTTTGACTGGCCCCTGTGGGCCAGTTGTGTGCTTATTTGACCGACTGTCTGTGAGCATTTCCTGACATAAGAGATTAGGAAAATAAAATTTCAAAGTCACCTGAATCAGCATCATGCAGAAGTCTAATCTGTGATTCACCCACACAGGTACTGAGACCAGAACTGCTTACACGCGCTTCCAACGTAGGCGTCAGAAATGAATTTGTGTTTCTGATCTCACCGCTCACCCCAAAAAAGCAGAGCTTCTGTCTGGAATATCTGTGATCAATATATAGAATCAGAGAGTCTGAAATAGTTACCACAGAACAGAAGTGAAAGCTGTGCTTCGACGCACCACCTTGTTCCTGGAACAGACACAGAAGCTAAATTAGCTGTAGAGATTAGTCACTGCTCTGACCTCAAGTGCTTTGGCCAGCATGGAGACAAAAGGCTGAAGCAAAGSCATTTCTCTTAAAAAATGATTAAAAAGTCCAATGCACACCCTACTTTCAATCAAATTTGGCATCTCTTAATTCTGCTCTGTTATTTCTACTGTTATTCAAATATTATATCCCTTTCAATACCCTTAAAGGCATGTGTTCATGCTTTCCCCCCACCTCTCTCCCTACAACCTTGCTAGATTCCTCTGACTCTGCTGCAAAAATGACCACCCCAGCCTTGCTGTAAGGTGAATGAGGAGAAGCTGCCCCACCAAGTAAGTGTGAGAAAACACTGTCAGATGGAGATCCAAGGGGGAGGCAGGCCAGCACACCCAGCATGCCAGGGTGTCTCAGGAGATTGGTATGGGGACTTGCAATGCATTTGTTGCTATTGTACACGTGTGTCTGTATGTGCGCAGACATTCAGATATGACAGGACAGACCTGCTTTCCCCACTGCTTGCTCCATTTTAGTACAGCACTGCGAGCAGACTCAGACAGATTCATTCTGAATGAGTGTCTCCTACCTTCCTCTCTGCAGACAGGTGTCCTGACATAGCACTGGGAACTGCTTTATAAAGACAAGTGCTCTTTAGAGTGTGACCCTCTGAAAGGCATTTACAGCTAATGGGAGAAGGCAGAGAGAGAATAAACATGCATTTTTCAAAAGCCAGTGTAAAAATGGTCTTGAATTAAGTTAGCAGAACAGAAATTACAGCCGGAGATGGTGATCCAGGCTGAATAACTGAACAGTTGGAGGCCTTGTCCTTAAGGTGCTGGGGGTGGCTTGTTCCTATTTACCACCAGCACATTTTAAAATCTATTGGAAAGCCTTCTCCTTACACCACAAAAAAAAAAAAAAAAAAAAAAATCACCCTGATAAAATACAGAGTAGCCTCATAGGCAGTTGGAGATATGGCAGCTCCTACCCACTGGGTATAATTTTTAACAACCCAAACCAGCTCCAGAATAAAGCGCAGAAAATGTCAGCCCTTTGTATGAAAGGGCTTTTGAAAACGCCAGGCTGATTCCAATTTGCCCGAGGCATTAAGACAGCATATGTCACCGTGCCTGGGAACCGCGGTGTGAGCGTGTGGGRTAACGCAGCCGCTGCTGCTAGTCCAGTGAGTTCCGGCTGCCGCCCCACTCCCAGTAGCAGTTTCCAGCATGCTGGCACTCGGTTCAGGCCACCTGCAAGCCAGATCTGGTCTGTCACAGGAAACTGGGACCTATTTTAGTGGCCCAGCTGTAACTCAGCTCATTTGCAAGAGGCAACTTGCCACATCAGAACTCCTTTAGGAAGCACCAGGAGGCAAACCAATCTGCTACCTCCSGAAATAAGAGAGGTAGGAGGGTCCATCTCTGCCCCTGCTTAGACGGAGGGCAGAGAGGCTTGCTGTGAGAGGCAGGAGAACACGAGGGCTATCTCCTTACTGAACACCTCCTGCTCTGCTTCAGGGAAGAGCTCTAGTATCCCCAAGTTTCGGCATAAAACCCAGGGCCGCTGAAGTTTGTGCCGACATCTCCTGGACACTACAAAGACRTGGCCCACCGTTTGCAGGTGCAGGCTTGTCAGGCCACTCAGCAYTGGGAGAGCCCCCAGCACTCGCCTGCCTAACTTTTCTTTCCTCTGGCTGCCCCCTCCCTGGGCAGAGGGCTCCCTCCACACTGACTGCCGYTGTGAGCAGCCCCCACGCCTATTCTGGCCGGGACCTGCGGTAGAAGAGGTCAGGCAGGTAATCCAGTCCCTTTCGGGCCAGCCTTGGAAGTATTTCAGCCCACAGCAGCAGATAATGAACGAATGTCCTCAAGGCTCAGCAAACCAAGGAAAGAGCGTCAGGACTTGTCTCTGCAGACCCAGCCTAACAGGGGAGGTTAAGAGTTTGCCCTGGATCTTAAGCTTCAGATCTGCTGTGTGATGTAGCCAGGTAACTTGGCTACCCCAGCCGTGTTGCTTGCTCTCCAGACAGTCCTGCAGAGCCTGTGCTGCAGTGCCCTGCCTCTTCCCACTGCCAGGAGGGCCGCCCSACGCTGCTCCTGCCACACGCTCTCAGCCTGCCCGGGCAGCACCCCTTTGAGACTGCCCGGTTCGCTGACGGCGGCGCAGTGCTGGAGCCTGGCTCTGCAGAGCTCCCAGGGCGGCTGCCTTGTGCGGCAGAGCTAGGCAAGCACACGGCACACCAGAGCAACCTGCGCCAGCTGCGCCCTGGCRTCAGTTTGGAAGCCATGCCATGGCACCGACGGGCGATACGCACTCAGGGAGCACAAAAAGAGCTAAGCCAGAGAAGAATAATTAAATATTGCCATCTCTTCCCAGACCTGGCCTTTTATCAGATACAACTTCCTTCTCTTTTGTCATCCAGTCCTGTTTTCTGGCCAGAATGCAATACCCAGACCTAACAGGCAGAGATGACTGAAATGGCATCATTCCCATGTTCACGCAAATCCACCCCTGTATCCTCTCTCTTGTACTTGCTGGAAGGTTTCTGTTCACGTACTGGAGAAGGAACAATAAAATTGTCCCTCCTCAGTCAGCCATCAGGAAAGCAGTGCTGCTGATGGCTATTTTTATTTCAATAAAAAGCAAAGCATGTACAACCACAGAAAAGAACAAGAAACCCTTGTCCTCTTGTGAAAAAAATTCAATCACTTCCACAAACTATTGGCCTATTTTCTTACTACAAGCTAGTAGCCAGGTGGTATTGATGAGAATGAGTCAGACAGAGGATTGGTCATAAAGTGAACAGGAAATGGGAAGTATTCTCAGTGAAAAATTTACTTATTAAAGGGGTGGAATTAAAATGTTCATTTTCTTAGAGCATGTTTTTAATGGAATTTTCTTTTTTAAGAAAAAGAAGATCAAATGCCTCAATTATTTCATGTTTAGTTTTTTCATTATAAAGAAAGGTTTTTAAATAATGCAAAAAGGCTATTATTTGTTGAATAAGAAGTTCCTCCTATATTTGCCCTCACGGAATATTCCAGGAATGCAAATTTACCAGTAGGATCACAAACCAGCAAGTCCTAAGCCACCCGGAAAGCATGCTCCATAAAGGGAATTATGGGCTCTTAAATGAGTGCTTGCAATTGATGCCATGAGTTACACTTACCCAGTCTGGGGAGCGAAATGCTATCACATGCGCTGTATGTCAAGCCAGAACAACTTAGACTTCAATTGTAAACGCTGGCAGTTTCCTGTCACAGACAAACTGCAGACCAAGAACTCCTCATTACTGCTTCAGCCATTTCAAAGCCTAAATGTAATTATCATGATCTGATCAGGGACAACAGRGAAAGAGGCATGATTTGCTGACAATGCTATTTGCAATAATTAATCTCCCAGATCTTGCCTTACAGGGTCATGGAGATCTTGAAATGAGAAAAGGGATATTTAAATCATTTGTTTCCCTTTAAGTATCTGCACCAGCAGTGGTGACTCCAGGCCTCCTGCCCAGACACCGGTGGGCTTGGGCCCTGCTGCCCAGCTTGCAGCAGCATGGCTCAGCTCCCCTTTCTTTGCAGGAACGAGGGCTCCACAAATCAGGAGGAAAAGCTCTGTCTTTCAGTTGATGGCAGGAGATGTAGATGCCTTTACAGGGGGTCAATTCAAGCAGCATTTATTAACACAGGAGCATCTGGCATGGGAGTCTTAGCCCTAAACAAAACTGCCATCAAATTAACCGCACAAACTCTGGGGTTTATCACAGTATAAATGGGGAAGTTTCAACTACACTTATGAAAAGAAAAAACATTCAAATAAGAAGGGTATAAAATCAGCAACCAGAAAGTATACCTTGAGCAGAYTTGCTCTCTAGAAGGATGGAGAGGAGACAGGCAGAGCAGACAGGGCGCGGGGAGAGCTTAGGGAGACAAAGTCAGGGGTTAACCTTGGCCTGTAAGGAGCCAGAAAAGCCAGAGGAGCTCAACATCCAAAGTCTTGCTAGTCCTTGGCCTTGCTGACACCACCCACAATAAAGCAGTGACCATCAATGCAAATAGCTGGATGGTGTGCTGAAGACACCTGCCTCCCAGCCCATCACAAAGCAAAGGGATGTTTCCTTCCTCCTCCCTGTGCTCTGTCCCTCTGCAGTCTCAGGCATCCAATTTGCCTCAGGAGGGAAGGATTACATGAGCATGGGCGCGCCTATCTCCAGCTCCGCACACGTGCTGCTTGTCCTCACAGCATCCAGGCAGGCGGGTGGTGCAGCAGGAGATGGGAATTGACTGATGCTGCTGTAGCAGCCATATGCTTTAAAAACGAGCCTGAGAGAGTGAGATTTCTTTCATAGGAAAAAAAAAAAAAGAAAGAAAGAAAGAAAGAAAATCTTGCTTGAAAGGCTGCTGAAGCAGAGATTAAAAAGTGTGCCTGGAAGAGGCAAACAGAGCAAGGATGCAAGCTGTATTTGGAGCTGCCTTGTCCAGTGTTGAGCTCTGGCCCTTGGGCTGAGATTGGCTCCACTTAGAACGAGGCCTGCCAAAACTCTCCTACCTTTGGTCACCTTTTGCAGAAAAAATGATTTGCACATCATTAAGATTCATGTAAGTCATTTGYTGCAGTAGCAACTTGACTGCTATTTGCCTATGGAAAAAAACTTTTAAAATGCATGCACAGAAAAGCCCCAGGATCACAACACTGGAAAGATGTTGCTGAAAAGTCCATCAGATCCTGTTGGCACCAGTCCTGTTCCTGGCACCCACAGGTATTTTCACAGGGGCAGAAGCAGCTCAGCAGTGAAGCTTCATGGCTAACTTCTTATTGTCGCTATACCCGCTTAAATCGTTAACTGGATTCACCTTGCTTTTAGAAAATGGTTCATGGACAGCAGCTATCACCAAGCAACAGCGTAGCAGAGACCAAACAAACACATTCATGGGAGGAGGAAAGTGTCCTSTGATCCATTTAACTGTGACAGCTCCCTTGAGAACACCATGAAGACCACCAGATTAGCTAAAGCAGGATGAACCTGCACACACACATGGTGAGGTACACTCACACAGCAACTGTGGGGCAGTGCAGGGCAGAAGGTGCGACGCTGACAGCAGGCTGCTGCGATCAGTGTGAACATCACTAATAGTCTCTGTGAGCTGGTCTGGAGAGAGGCATGGGCACTGAACTCTGGCCGGGACGAATCTCCGTGAGCTCATTGCTTCACAGAGCCTGTTCAGCAGATGAAATCTCATCAAAGCACTGTGCAGTGTTTGCACTGAGCCAGGTGAGTCTTGCAGTCTCTCATGCKCACTTGGCTCAGACAGATCAAGACTACGCTCCCCTCGCTAGCTTAATAATTAAGAAATTGGTCTTCCAGGTTAAAGACACATCTTTCTTTACAGAACAGCCAGCTCTGTTTACCCCTAATTGCACTCTAGGTAAGAGGTTAAGAGGAGAAAGGATCTTATTATTTGGGTGAGCTGAAAAAAAATTCCCAATCAGGAGGGCCAGGGCAGCTGCTTCTGTCTCTCCAAGGGAAGGGCTCTGCCTCTGGGAGCTCCCCAGAGCCTGATCCTCCCCCAGAGACTTAATTAGCTGCTCCTTGTGCCTGGGCAGAGAGTAGAGGAGAGACAATTTCTCTGTATTACGAGGGGAATCCTAGGACAGATGAATTAGGGCTTGCGCAGGGTTCAAAGACGGTTACAGTCCAGCCCGGCACAGCTCAGGTCTGCACACACAAAGTACCCAGTATATAGTCATGTATATGTCCATATGCGCACAGAGCKATGTTGAGGCAAGGAAGGATTTCTCCTGCAAGAGCCTGGGACTGCTCAGGCAGAATGAAACCCTTGTGAGTTTAGCTGTTCTCTGCAGTCCAGGGGACTGGCAGTGAGACAGCGAATGCCTGAAATGCCAGCTGCTTCGAGCCCCACAGTAAAGACATGGATTTCACAACACCCAGCAATGAGAGTCCCTGTAAAGGAGGCAGCCATGGCTTAGCTCTCTCTAGCTCTGTCCTAACCAACAAGAAGCAAAAAGGTGAGCATCCAACAAATGAACCCTACAGCGCAGCAGCTAGTACCAGATGGAGCTATGAATGTGTCAGGCAGGAATTACATGGGGCAGCTGCCAAGGCACCCAACTGTAATTCCAGCAGAACTCTGTAAATCAGAGGTCAGTGAAAGACACATAGAGGACTTCATACAACCATCAGGACAATTCAACTACCTGGCAGGAAGGGTTTAAAGTACAGAATATCAGAAAAAGCATGTTCAGAAATGCTGAAATTCTCCAGTTGTCTTTAATCTGAAATGGACAATACAAGGTATCAGTCACACAGTAGTCTTCTCCATCAAAGGAATGTGGAGCCCCTTCTGGGAGGGCATGTTGTTTGGGTTCCTTTCCATGCAGAAGCTGTGCTTGCATATCCCATGCAACTCAGAAAACATGCTTATATCAGCTCCAGGAAGGAATGATTCTTGACACAGCTAAGAGATTCTGGAATATGCTCTCTGTGTGAGACACACTGAATTCACGGCAGGAATTCCTTTCCAGCCTCCTGAGCACACCAGTCAGTTCTGAAGCAATTTCTCATTCTCTGTTAACAATGTAAAGCTTTGGCATATTACCCAACTTAAAAAATAATTTAAACTGCACTTATAAAATATTTCATGAAACATTTCTAAAAACTGCCACTTTCACTCTGCAGCCATGACAGAAACATTTGAAAGAAGGCTATTGCAGTGAAACCTCTCTCTTAAAACTCAGATCTCTTGAAATTTCTGCTGCTTCAAGCTGATATTTCTACTCTGTATCCACTTAAAAGGTGAGGAAAATAGGCATATTCAGTATTAGATTTTGTTGTTTTAAAACTCATGGAAGTAAATACTTTGATCTAATCACATGTAAATTATGTGTCACTGTTAAAATATGGGACTGCATGYAAATCTCAGATACAAAAGAAGTCATCACCGTCTCCATGTAGAATGAAAAGAAATGTAGAATATTAAAATCAGGCGGTTCAACTTTATTAGCATAACAGCATCCGTTTATATTCATGTGCACCAAAAATGCATTCACAGCAAAATAATTCAGTAAGAAGAAAAGCCCTGATTCAGCACAGAAATTTTACTTGTACTTAGCTTTAAGCATGTGCTTAAGTCCAGCTGGACTTAAATTCAGCTGAAGTCCTCTGTTAGTCAAGACAAAGCCAATAAAAGTTGAACAAATGATTGCTGACTGACCAAAAGATTCCAGAATAGTTTCTACCAGAGTTCATTTTTTTCTTCAATTTGAGTGTGGTTCTGTTGTTGCAAATCTCTTTGTCCAGGCCTAAACCAGCCTTCTGAGGCCAATAAATTCACAATAAATTCTATCCTTGAAGGATGGAGGACACCAGTTTCTGGGATGCGTCACTCTTCTGCTGACAGCAAAAGAGATAGTGGAGTAGCTGCAGGCAACAGGAGCAGAAACAAAGTAGAGCATAGTGGTGCATGGAGGGAGCTGGACAGGACTCACTCCTTTCTCCACTTCATATGAAAAATGCAAGAGGATATGAGTTACCATCTGCTCCCTTCTCCCTTCCTGAGCTGGGTGGCAGTGCAGAGCTTCAGGGTATCAGATTCTCACTCCATTCTCCAGCTGGGGGTACCCCGACATTGCTGGGAGATGTGTGGGAAGATCACCAGCTCCCGTGCAGAGGCAGGTCTGGTGGCAGGGCTAGAGAGCGAGCTAGCACAAACGCCAGGCAGTAGCTGCTTTCGTCCCCTACATGCTATGGGAAAAGCACTCGCTTTGCAGGAGGTGATTTTCGGTGACAGGTTCCGATGTGAAGGTGGTTGTGGCCGCAGCGTGCAGAGATCCCTGACCTGGCAGGCTGCTGCGCCTCCCTCAGAGAATCATAATATCTTGTCAGGCTGCTCACAGATTTCCCAGCTCACTGAGCAGTGACAGAGCTGTTACAGACCATCACAGCAATGAAGCCACGGCTCAGCTGTGCAAGGGGGAAGAACCGAGAGGCTCCTCTCTCTGCCTGTGGATCAGCATGCGTGCAAGCATCTGAGTCTACATCCAGGTTAGCTGTTAGCCCGTGAAAACRGAGGAGGATTTAGCGACTTTGTCTTGGTGAAAGCCATCATCAATTAATTACAGCCCAGAATGAAGAGCAGTACTGCCAGGTGTGGGGAACACATGAATATGTTAAAAATAGAGTATAATAAAAGTAATCGGGAATGATTTTCAATGACTAGGAAGTGGAGGAAACCAGTGCTAACCTTCTGCACCTGGCACCCAAAGAGAACAGAGACACATCTCTTAGCTCACCCACATGGAAGAGGCTAACAGATGCTAATAGACTTTCAGACTCCCTAGAGCTGGTGTTTGGGGACTGCTGTGCCGCAGCAGACGTTGCAGTCCCAGCACGCAGTCTGACCCTCACCTCCAAATACGCAGAACTGCTTGTTAAGACCACAAGCCTTTCAGGGCAAGAGTAAATTCTCACCCAATGTTTACACAACACCAAGAGAAGGAAAATTCCACTTGCAGTAAGCCAGAGACGGTAACATAAAAATGGCAATGAATAACAGTTATTCTCAAACTGAGGAAGAAATACACCTGAATAATCTTGACAACAGGCTGTGCCTTCCTTGAGGACAGACTTCCTCTGCGTGGAAGAGCATGTTGTCATAATCTGATAGGCTTGATGCCCTAAAAGCCCTAAGCCCCTGAAAAAGTCTTTGGTGACACGAATTCAACCATTTCCCAACAACCTTCTTCTTTTCCAGAGCAACAGCGAGACACCCTCTTTCAAGGCAATGCAAAGCGTCACTGGCCCCATGCACGCAGGAGATCACTGCTTTCTCTCTCTGCACATTAGGTGACTTCACTCTGTTTGCTGTGAGCTTTTGCAAAAGGTTCCTTTCATCAGCTGCCTTTGAGGTTCTTTGAAAAATGGAAATAATTAGGCACGTGTATTTTCATTGGCACAGAGAGGCTGAAGCCTGATCTGAAAGGCTTTGCCTTTGCAAGAAAATAATAGGCCCAATTAAATGTACTTTATTCTCTGAAGTTCAAACACCACAGCTTTGGGGGCAAGAATTATGTGCAGAACTGGCATATAGGTATATATAGGATTAGAGTTAAAGATAATCTACTTGGATTTACAAAACAATAACACTGATGATAACAGGAGAAGCAAAAGTTGAAAGTTGCCATATGTATACTTGTGTGACATTCCTGTCCAGAGGGACAACAAAAAAGCCCTGTGTCTCCTGGTCCTTACCCCCGCAAAAAGCAAGTGACTCCATTTGCATGCATAATCACACATCAGACTGCTAAATGATGGATATAGATGTGATAAAAACACACTGTAACTGAAGGGAGCAGGATCAGACCCCTAATTACCATTTAAGATTCCTTGCTCACTTAATACTTGCAAGAAGTCTCTAAAATTTCAAAGGAATATAGATCTTTTAAAGGCCTTTTTAATTGCACATACATGACAGGTACATTGTCATTTAGCTGGGGCTGCAGGCGAAGGGGCAGCAGAGTTCTCTGGGACAAGGGGACCAGTACAAAGGTCTCATACTGCATTCAAAACTCACAGAGAAATCAAATCCTTACTGAAATGTTAACTGAAAGCAAAATTGCTGTTAAGAAACAGGGAGGATGCTCTGAAAATAATTAAAATCACGTGAGACAAATCAACATGCTCCTCTGCTTACAGGTCTTGGCTCTCAAGGGGCTAACGCCTGTCTTTGCTGCCTACAACGGCTTTCTTCCTATGCACTTGGACAAAAGACACTTTATTACAGTGATTTATCACCCCATAAAAGTGGCTTTCTTGTATTGCTGAATAATTTTGAAAGAAATATGTTTTAAAAATTAAAAATGCAGTCAGTGTATGCACACTCAGGTCTGCTGGGAGACATTTTTGCAACTACTGTAACTGCCTGGGTAGTTTTAATACCTCTACCTTCTATTATTTAAAGTATGATGATATTTTTTCCTTCTCTGAGCTTTGTCAGCTATAAATAAAAGATAAGGCTTGAACTGTACAGGGTATCAGTAAGCACTTCTATTACTGATACTTAATGTTACTTGGAGGTAGTGGCAAGACCATGGTGTTTCTCATTTGCACCTAAACCCGGAGGCCCAGCTGAGAAAAGCGGAAGGTGCTTGTCTGAAGGTCACTTTTTCTGTGTATGCTTCTAGTTTTGTCCTCCACGTGGCATCTTTCAGCATGAAAATGAGACATATCCACACACATTTAATGAAACATTTGACTAAGATACTTGGGRAACCTGTGAGAACTGTTCAATGGGATCCAGGATTAATTGGGAAGGCTTCCTAGGGCACTGCTAGGACCCAGAGGATGCTCAGATAAGGTCTAGAGCTGAAGCCATAATCCTGAAACAATGAAAATTTATTTTGCACTTTATTCTCCTAAACTAAGGGGCTGATCTGGCGCTATTGCCTTCCCAGCTCTTTAACAAAAAGAGATCCTTCTCTAGGCACTCCTGTCATTTGAGGTGTTGTCCTCGTTTTTAGCACCACATCTATCAGTGGTTCCTTGAAAGAAGTAAATTGCAGAATAACATGAGGCAAAAGTACATTATGAAATGGGATTAGTAACAAATATACTCATCAGACTGGTCCAGAAGTGGATGGGTTGTTTGACCTAACATCAATTTGAAGGAAAGGAAGAGTTTTAATAAAGCCACTCCAATTCTTTTATATGTTCCCGTCTCACACTGAGCACACAAATGGACTCCTCCTTGACAGCCATCAAGGTCAAGAATCTAGGTTAGACCCTGGTTTCCTGGTTTGTACAAATACACTAGCAAATACAATAAGCTAGATGCCTCTCCACAGGGCAGAAATAGTGCTTGTTAGGTTTGAATCCAGGCAGATCTAAATTCTGTTTTACTGTGTCCTTATCCCTCCGTCTGCTGTTCTCACCTGTCCCAGATCTGCATCCTTAGGCATTGGATGGCAGTGGCATCACAGCAAACCTCTTGTACATTTTTTGGCTTTGTGGTGGAGTTAAAGCAAGAATATTTTTCTTATTAAAACAAACAATCTCTCCAGCAAGGCCAGGACTACCCAGTCCATAGGAATCCTCATTCCTACACCCCCTGCAAAGCATTTGCAACGGGATTTGCAAAGCAACAGGAATCAGGTCTTTGTGTGGAACCTTAGAGCACTTGGGAGGTGGGTATCATAGGTGACTCTCAGTTTGACATCTTCAACCAGCCCTCAAACACCCAATTGCAAAGGTCTTTCCTTTCCATATGCAACAAACCTAGAACAAACTCATGAAAGCACTCCAAGGATACGTTGGCATGAACCCTAGCCTCCACATCATTTCTTCAGTGCTCTCAAAGATCATGTTGCAAATTCCAGCCCAGGCAGTCCAGGTGAACTAAAGCAACTCCAAAGTTGGAGAGTAACAGGGTAAGTGAAGTCAGACTCAGCTTTCAGTGTGTCCACAACTAAAATGCAGGCTCATACAGGGGAAAAACCTTTCAGAGCAAGACTTCACATACAGCAACTAAAGCACTGCTAAAGGAAGGGTGTTGGGGACTGGGAGTTTCCGTAACAGCTAATGACCACTTTTGGTTTTTATTGCAGCAAGTGAGATAACAGAATAACTGCATTGCTAGACAGACCCAAGAACATGCCAGCATTTGCCTGCTGAATCAGTAAGCATACTAAGCTGAGTTTCCCCTTCATATTCTGTTTTCCATCTTGCCTCAGAACTGGTAATGACTGCGTCAGACACCCTTTGCCAGCCATACACTAATTACAGATCTGCAACCAACCCTGATGCTTCTTCAAACCACAAGATGATAAAATTAGATTATTACTCACATTACCCTTTCTGCAGACAATCATCAGAGAGATGCAACAGTATCTCCCCATTTCATTTTCTAAGAAACGACTTCAAGACCCAGAGAGTGAGATAGTGAGTCATGCTCAGAGGTTGCTTCATCAGTTTTTATTTAATCGGAGTTAACAGTGAGAAAAGCTGTTCTATTTGCAGAGATACCTAAAAAATGAACACACACTGCAGCACTGCCTTCTGCAAGAACATCCATGCAAACCTCAGGGTATAAGTAAATCCAAATCGCTGATCTACATTTTGAAACCAAAGGGGCTGCAGGGTAAACTGTAGGCACTACAATCACAGGGTRGGAGTCCCTCTGTACTGCACATCCTTGAACTGCCATTTCAATTGGAAATACCCAGCAAGCAGTCACATAGATACTGGGCAGAGGATTAGTACTATAGCAATCCCTAGACAGACACCCACCTGTGGAGCTCATATGTTTTGGAGTAAGTCCAGAGCTTAACTGGGTCAGACCAGAGGTTCATCTAGCCAGTGCCCTGTCTCCATCAGTGGCCAGAGGCAGATGCTTAGGGCAGAATTTAAAGTTAGGCTGCTGTGTTAGGTATAACCCAGTTGGGCATTTCCCACATATGCATTAGAGCATTCCCCATTTCCTAAAGCCTTGCAAAAAACACAGTCCTGCTGCAAACACTCCCCTTGCAGTCTGTTGTGTATATTCCTGATGAGCACAGTTATCTTTCCAGGCCATCCCAGGCATCACAGATATTTTGCAGACCTGCCTGATTATGCTTATATTATGTTACTAGTTTTACATGGCTTAGAAGGCATTAATAAATAATGAACTGATGTTGTTGGCTTGTTATATATATAAACAGCATGTGTCCAGAATGGTTACCAGCACATCAGTGGAAGTTACCATAGATAATYACATGCTATAATTAAGAGCAATCTATTGCTCTGCTGGACTTTGTAACAGTATGTAATAAAAGATTAACCACTTATTAAAATAGCTACAAGTATTTCATTAACCTTTATGCATCATTTCTAATGGAGTTTGTCTACAGTGCAGTCACTGCAGTGACTAAGTGGGCTAAGTGACAGAAGTACTGGGTAGGCGTTAAGCAGCACTGCTCTCGCACTACGTGCAGTGCAGCTGCTGTGACAACCACATTGTTAGTGCTTCGTCTCAAGTATTTACCCAGCTCCTTGGGCTGGGTTCCTGGCCCTCGTGAAGCTCCACACTGTTGCAGCACTACACTCAGTAGGACACACAGAACTGGTTTAAAGCTGAAGTCAGAGCTGCAGCTCCTGTGAGAACACATTCAGAGCTGATTCTTCCCCKTGGAGCTCTGCGTGACACATCTCTGGCAGAGTCAGGCCACTCCCTGTGAAGTGCTGATTCCCAGTGCTGGCATCCCAAACTGTATTTCTCTGGCTGTCTTCCTGCACACTGCTAAGACATTTTGCCTATGCATAGTGGTCATTCCCAATCATTCCCTAGTGACCATTCGAACTCTTGCCCCTTGGTTTCCTTCCCATAACAGAACTTGAATAGATCTATTTTCCAGAAGGGAGTTCTGCAAAGAGCTCTGGATGTCTGTGCTCACCTTCATTATATGMGAGTGTGTCAGGCATGCTGGGAACATATCCATATTGTACTGTGCCATTTGTACCTGGGGAGTTCATTCCACTTRGTGTGTTCATCCTCTGTTATCAGCTGGATCTGGATTTACACAAACACATGCAAACTCAGGGAAAATCTTTTCTYTGAGCACATGGTATTAGCTCTGCTGATTACTCCTAGCAGTACTTATCACTGGATAAGAGGGGCTTTCAGAACTGAAGTACTTCAATGGCTGTGTTTCCTTCATGGAAGCTAGGGTGCTTCTAGAACACCCTGCTACTTAAAGCTCTCTCTGCCCATGGCAGCCTATCCTAAGCCTGCAGAAATTAAATCAACTTGGAAAGGGTTTGCCACTGAAAAGTTGTTTGGGGGCATGCTTTTTAAGTGCATAAAGTACTCCTTGCTGAAAGCCATCAAGAGAGTATGCTTGAGTTACAGAGTTTGGAGACAGCAGGAAACAGCTTTTCACTCCAAAGGATGGGAAAGCCTCTTTAGTTCTCCTCCCCTCCTATGCAAATGGTTTCCTTTAATTTGGCTAGTCTTAGGGCATATCTTCTCCATCAGATGAAAGTGTGCCCTGTTTTCCAGTTTCCTACTCAACCTTTCTTTGGGCAGGAGTCTCTCTGAATTCATCCTTAGCTTGTAGGACTCTGTTGCTTTTAAATCCTAGCATTACACCCTGTTTGGTTCCCCAGGCCTTGGAAAAATGCATCTGAGATACTGCTTAGGCTGCAAGCCCTCCTTTATCCTCATTTTAGTGGGATCTATCCACACTTAGGAGACCTTGTCCTGCATTTGATCTGAAAGATACGTGACACGTAGAAATATCATACTTTGAAACATTCATGCAGCAGTTCTATAGCCTCAGCCAGAGCTGAACATGGATAGATTCCAGCAAAGCCATTTCTACGCCAAGGTGCAGTTCCTGCCTGTCAACATCTTTTTCTTCTGAAGGTTAGAACTTGTCTGATATATCAAGGCTAGATGAAGAAGTATTTTGCTAAGGAGAAGTTCCTGCCTCTTACAATAGCCAGCAGCAGCTGTTTCAGGGAAAAATGCAAAAAGTGCTGCCCACAGTACAAGTTGTTTTCAGAGCAATTTGTGCTCTGAAGCAGCAAGGTTTAGATATTCATTTCAGAGTGATGTGGTGTTTATAAACCCATTATCACATGTGACTAATGAGACAGTCCAGAGAGATATGTTCAAGATCTTTTTCACACTGATGAGGTTTTGACCCAGACAATAATTTGAGACACTGAATTCCAGGTATGAATTGTATAAAAAAAGACTCTCTTTTTTGTCAGTCTTAGGATTCCCACTTTGCAGTGCATGGTCTCTCTGCAAGACTTGTGGTTACAGTAGTGGAAATTGCCCTAGTGCTGAAACAGTGAAACATTAAGTAAGATATGGCAGGTAACAATGATTCTTTAAAGCTTTCCTTTGGCGTATGTCTCTTTTGGGACTGGAAAATGAGTTTTTCACTGTAGGCTTTGTATACAGGGTGTGGAACACATGGAAAGCAGTGAACTGTTTTCTGGAGAATAAGAACCTATCAGTTATGTTATATAAAAACCCATATTACATAYGTGCTGTGCACAATTTGACAAAATMTCCATGTTTCACTAAATTGTCCTTGCCCTTGCCACATCCTACTTGCTACTTGCAAATGCAGAAAGCTCTCTTCTGCTTTTCAAAGATCTAAAGAAAACAAGTCTCAGAAGAGAGCATTCCTGCCCAAGGTGGGATCCAAAGCTATACACTTGACTCACTTAATAAAGGGTGTCCCTGAACTAGCTGTTTACAGGATGAGTGAAATATTTTTCACCCTTTGTTCCTCACAGTTCTTGGCACCTCCACAAACTATGAAAAGCTGAAAAATCTGCAGCTTGCCAAGAACTGTTAACATGCAAACTTAATTTTTCCTATGCAGTCTGGCAGTCACATGTTTCAAACGCCATCACATCTGATCTTGAGCAACACCTGAACTTTTTCATGTAAAATGGTGTGGAGCTGGGGGCTCTGTGTATGTGCTGTACAAGTCTCCTTTGCCCTTTTGTAATGTCAAGATCAGCTGGATGCTGCAGCCCAACCCAGTCTATTGCTTATTCCCTCCTCCACAAGCATACATTAAACAAAAACCCAAATCTTTGGCTGTTTTCACTCCTCCAACCCATTTTCCAATTCATATCATCCACTGAAATAATCATGGATATTTCAGTTGTAAGTATCTGAAATAGCTGTTGTGATTTCCTACTGCTAGAGCTAGTTTTGGAAGCAAGCAAGCAGGGAAACTGCCTAGGGTTCAAAGTCCTAGGCAGGGCCCACTAGCCTGATTTAGGTAATAGTCAAAGCTACACTGCATGTGAGTGGAAAGGAGGAGTCCGTCCCTTGACCTCTGCCCGGTGTCCCTCAGGAGTGTAGCAGCCCTTCTGCCTGCTGCTTTCACTCCTAGGTAGTTTTTCCGGTGCTGCAAAGTGGTCTCCCTTGACAATTCGATTTTCTTCCTAATGTTGAAGTTCTTTGGATGTCTTTAGCATTGTTGAAGGTAAGTGCAGCTCCCCACAGAGCAGGACACACTACTGTAGAAGTGTGTATGCTAATCCAGCTTTCAGACCCCAGTTTTTAGAAGTGCTGAGCACCCACTACTCCTATTACAGGTAGTAAGTGCTTCATGTTCCCTGAAAMCACAAGTCCTAGCCCGCACAGGACCTGGAAGTACAGCTCCCTATGTGCCCATTACTGATGCCAAATCTACTGTCTTCCCAAGTATTCCAGCACTCTCAGCTGGTGTAAATTAGCTATATCCCACTGGATATAGCTATATCCCACTGGAGTCAGCTGGACTACACAGACTCACACTGGCACTCTGACCCCAGCCATCACTTTGCCAAGGGCACTTTGGAATTGTTTCATGACCGCCCACTGTCTGGCTCTTATTAGTGCTTCAAATATATAAAATGCTTCACACAAGTTTAGATGAGATATTGCTTGAGGGGAATGGGGGTTATTAAGAACTCAGACTAGGCAAGCAACTGAGTGATGTGCACACCTTGTCCCATACCTCAAAACACAGCACCAGCTATTTCATGTCATATTCCTATCCAAATCCCCCAAACCAGCCTTGATGGACTTAACAGTAGTTGTGGACCCCAGCTGCATGTCCTGTAAAAATCTCCTGGACACCACCACAGTCTGTTCTGGTTGGACCTCTGGAATGGCTTCAGCATTTCTCAGACAGTATCATATCAAATTACCAAAAGTATTTTCAAAGAGGTGTTTGGTTGCCTAAATTTTGTTTGAGTTAATAAAAAGTGACATATTTGGAAAGAAAGCAAAGCACATGTGTTCCTGGAAAGGAAAAAAAAGGCCAGTCAACAAAAATGTGACCAAATGGAGGAATAGCTTTGAAACATCTTCAATCAGAGAATGAGGGAAGAGCACAAGAGGAGGAATGGGGAGGGAAGAAAAAGGCTTTCTGCAGATCTCAGGCCATCCTCAATGTCCTCCACTCTCTGCCTTCTCTTAGAGCTCCCTATTTTTATACAAATAAATGTAACTGCCAGATGAGACCAGCACCTGAACTGAGAGCTGGTGCACTTGAAGCAATAGCTGGGCTCTCCACAGCAGCAYGGAGAGCTGTGCTTCCTCATGAACACGTATTGCTCAAGAAGAAGAGTCAGTCTCCAAAGCTGGTATTCTGGCATCTTTCAGCAGCMCTGAAGAAAGGTGGTGGCAAGAGAAGAGGACTATTTTATTTTACTTTTAAGAGCCAGAGACCACAATTCAATTTTGTGTTTCTTTCTCAGGTGAGGCATACSTTTGTAGCTTAGATCTAACTAAATGCTAAATACCCCAGCAACCGCACAGAAAAATCATAATTTAATTACTTGTGAGAAATATTTTTAAGTTTTCTAGTTCATTCTGAGAGAAACAAATGAGACCACAAAGACTTGCTCCTTTGGTGGTTTTTTGTAACAGGAAATGGTAAAAACACATTTATGTCTGTAGGAACTTCCGCTGGTTCTGCTCTTGGCACTAATGGAACATTAGGAAGCTGCCTGAAATGGGCACAAAACCTTTCTTCTGGCAGGAAGCCAGTTCCGTTAACTTTCTGTCTCCTACTGAAGTTAATGCGAATCCCTGAAAGGCTGCCTGCCACTTTGCTGAAATAGGAAAATAAAGGTTTGGGTCCTACAGGTTTGCACTTTTAATTTAGACACACAAGGGAATTAAAGGAGGAAAAGTAATGGCCTGATTTCCTTTTCTAAGCCCTGCTTCACACAACACAATGCAGACAATTTCAGTCCAGAACCAGAGTAAGAGAGTCTGATCCTAGACCGAACCTGTCCATACACAGGAACTCTGCAGTTACGGGCAGCCTTCCTCCAAATTCACATTAAAAAGCAGACAAARCCTGTGGCAGCAAAATGAAATCTGACCTCACTGGAAAATCTGGCCTTTGGCAACCCACACAAGGTTACATTAATGTGTCTGCATCCCAGCCTTGAACATCGCTGTGTGAAGTCCCAGCCTTTACCACAGGGCCAGTGCTCTGCAGGTGGGGCTCAGCTGCGTGCATGAGTAGGGTCTGCTCCACACTGAGCTTCCCTGACTTCTCTGAAGAAGCCCATTSCTGACTGCTGCTGAAATGTTTTCTGCCTGTCACTGCACTGCCCCTTACTATATAGAGCTTTATAAAGTATTACAATGCCACTGGAAAGGATCAGAGCTGCTCAAGCACACGTCATGGGACCTACCCTGCAAAGAATAGGCAGGGATTATGCTCTAGAATCCAAACTCTGTGCTCTTGGGGGAAGAAAGATCTAGACATCCTCCTGCTGAGAGGGTGCATGCAGCGTGGCAGAGCAATAGAGATGTCCCTGGATGGTCGTTCTCAGCAACTGTGAAGTATATATCTCACACACACATATCTTTCTAATTTGGGAAAGCAGATTTTTCCATCCTCCCCTAACCTTCCAAGCTCAAAAATGTTAACAAACGCTACAGTTCAGGGGTATGAACAAGGCTGTCCTGATAATGTGTCTCTCTAGATTCTTGTCATGCTGCCCTAGTGATATTCAATGTAATAATGAAGGCAGCAGGGAAGGAGGAACAGAGAAAATAGCAAACAACCTGGAAATAATGTGGAGTTGCCATGAAGAGTCACAGATTCGCTTACTGGAATTTAGAGCAGTTTGATTTTTTCTCTGAAGTCCTGCTTGTTGTAGAAGCCAGTACGTAGAAGCAGAACCACTCAACAGGGCTTCAACACTGCGGGAGCAACTCAAGTATAGATGAAAAGGTCTGTCCAGGCACTTTGTCAGCTCAAAGATGCTCTTCACCTACAAGATCCAAATGGAATGAGAGGGTACAAACAGCCCGAGGGCTGACTTCACCCCACAGCCTTGAGACTTCCCTATTTAACTCGGGTTTATCTTAGCACTAAAAATGCAAGGATGACCTCTCCTTCCCAACTGTCCCTGGACAGCACCTGGGCTGCCAGTCAATCACAGAAGAGATCAAGGGTCAGGAGTGCAGAGTGAAAAAATAGTTTCCTCCAAATTGCCTGCAGAACCTCAGGAGATTATTGCAGCTGGAAGTGAAGATGGGAAAGTGAGAGGRGATAAAGCAAAAGAGAGGCGGAGGATCTGGTCATAGAGAGAAGGGCCAGGAACAGGACAACTCCATCCCTCAGCTCTGGCCTTGCTCCTCAGTCTTTCACAGCTATTGTCACACACCTGCCCTCACTGCCCACCACCAGCACAGGGCAGGGCCCACACCACCCCCTGGTAACCCAGCCTTGCACTCTCCATTGCTCCTCAGCAAACATGCTGTGTGGATTTGCACTGAAAAATTCATAGCTGCTATAMAAAACACCTGCCTGTCATATGACAAGCCATGAAACAAGGCATGTGGAAAAGGTACGTTGTGCCAGATCTGCAGCCCGAGGTGCAGGATCCTTAGTTATCACATGCCCCGGGACAAACTGGGAACTTTAGGAAAGGGTCTGGAGGAGAGAGCTAGGGCAGAAAGATTGAGTGCTGCTTTTTTAGGAAACACATAAAAGATAATTTACCAAGATGACCAGTAAAAGGAAGCCAGAGATTTAGGAGTGACTGATTTTCTCATTTCCTATTGTAAAACAAGTGATGGGATCAGAATCTTCTTCCAAAATTGTGACAATTTGGTAAAATTAATCCAAAGACAAACCGATCTTAAACTGAAAGTTAATCACAGAGGCGAAACCAGAGCAGGCTTCCAAAGAGGCTTTCATCTTAGCTTTAGACATGCTGTAGCCTTGGAGCTGAGAGTGTGACATGGGGAAGCATATATGGCCAGGGAGGCAAGGGTTAAAATGCAGAGCCACATTTTCCCAAAGATAAGCACTCTTGCAGGCCCATCTTCAAAGAAATTAAATTCTGGAAGGTGAGTAGCACTCTGATAGTGGACATCCCTCTGTTCCCTTGGGGAGAACTTCTGTCACTCTGTTTTGGGTGACATTTTAATATGACAGTTGTGATGTACAACATACAAAAGCAATGTACATGAGGTATTTTAGGTGTAACAAATACGAGGAGTGGAACAGCAGATCTCGCTGCTGTTAAGCCTACTGGGTTTGACAGCATCTTCAATCTTAGGGTATTCTGATGAGAACTGAACTGGGACCAACACGGCCTCCAGGCTTTTCTGTTTCTCCAAAACTTCAAGTTAGCTTGAAGTCAGCTTTTGTTTTCTGCAGACTTATCTCATGGACTATAATGATATGCCCTTGATCAAAGAACTTATTTCATCAGGTCAAGGTGGCTAAACATCAGTGCTAATGAGTTCAAAGGAGTGAGTAAGGGCCTTTTTCTGGTTTCTACAGAGCTCTGTAGATCTAATTTTATTGATCTGAGAGATGATTTTTTTTATCTTGGCGTTTGTTTTGTATTCTTCATAACAGACATAATGTTTAATTCAATTTAATTAAAGACATTGGAATTTTAGTTTCCTGTCAGTTTCCATAACTCATTTTGATGGGAACCCATTGGATTTAATGGGAAACCTATTAAGTGAACATATTGCGATCTTTAATGAACTTGATGTGTGAGTATGTGGGGAACCACCTAAAGGTAATTAAAACCTATCAAGACCACTAGGGAATAAAGAGAAATAAAGTTAGTCTTGTTTAAGACAGTTAGTATAGACAACGATCTGAGAACAAATTAAATGATCCTTGATGAAGAAAAGCTGTGTAGGTGGCTACCCCCAGAAAATACAGGCCACTTAAATAAAGGTTTCTTTAGAAAAACAGCAGCTATGGTAATCTATTTGTTTCTATTGCAAGTGAGGCTTTTAAAGGCAAGTTCAGCCTTTTCCTTCCTATTGTGTAACTCATTGACTTTTGCTAACTCTCCGGTTCTCCAGGTCTGGGACAGAACTGCACAGCATGTCCTTCTGATGCCTCTGGGCCTGTAGATCCAGACAGAGAAGTGAAGGAGCATTAATCTCAATTGTTTCAGAAGGATCTTCTGGAAGACATTATGCCCTGATTGTACACACACACAGTTCTCACTATGTGTTCAGGGTAGCAGGAGAGCTTACAGGAGGCTAACAGCAAGTACAGAAATGGTAATACCTCAAAGGATAAACTCCAGGCATGGCAGGGAAGAGAGCTGTGTTTCACCCTTGTTCCAGGGACACAAATGCAATGCAGATTTTCCTTGAGCCTAGTTCTGCCCCACTGAAATGCTGCCCGGTGCTAGGGACTTGCTCTCATGGCCATGAAAGGTCAGTGACATACAGACATCAGCTTCTCAGCAGGCTCAGAAGTCACCCACAAATCACTGAGAAATGCCTCTAAATCACAAGAAATCCTAATGTTTGCTGACCATGAGACAGCTAAGGGGTCTCTCGCTCCATTGTCAGTGACCTGCTCTGCATGCCTCTGGTGCAGAAAACAGGGTGCATAATTAGCTGGCGGGTGACATCCACTAAATGTCATTCTTGAACACATTTGCTCCAGTCCCTTTTCACCAGCCTTAACAGCAARGCTGCCTCCCCATCCACTGGCAAAGGCTTTCGCCAAGATTTTAGAATTCAACAATGAAACAGGCCTGCAACTAAAACATTTATCTGGCAGTTTTCCCTCTTTAAGTCAAAGTGTTATGTTGGCACACTGTACTGTGGGTGGCGATTTGCCAGAGAAAAGCATGTGTTGGAAAACCTTGCTCAACATTATAGCAATCTCGTGCTCACAAGCCTCATACAACATGAAGACGAGGCAGCCAGGAGGGCTAGCAGCCGTCCCCCCTCTTCCCAGCGCAGGCATGAAGCAAAGTTCCACGGTGGCCCAAAGGAACTGATACACAAGGTGCTGCTGGACACGTTTGCACACCACACGTTGAGTTTGAGGAAGAATCTTAAATGTKTGCACAGTGACTACTACTAACATATGTCAGCTGGTCAGCAGAAGGAAGCTTTGCAGAGGATAGCAAGTAAAAGGCATTATTTTATGTTCTGGAAACACTTCCCTGTGGGTGCTCAAGTTTCTCTGGGACCAGCCAAAGTGCTGGACAGTTCTGGTGGGCTTTTTATATGAGGTAGATAATGCTCACTGAAGCAGAAAGACAGACTACAGAGGCTTGCCTGTAATAGAGAAAAACATATTGAAGAGGCAGCAGTAACTTAATATGCAAGAGAGGCCTGAGTTCAGAAATCAGTTGCATCATTCCTTTAGAAACACTTTCAAGCCATGGAGCAAGAGCTGAGCCTCCAAGTGCGTGCACTGGGTGTTGCATTCCTGCCAAATTCCTTTTTAGGGGAGCCAAGGAAGGAGTCAGGACAGAAACAAGAGGATGAAATGAAAGTATTGCAGAGCCAGTCAACATCAGGACACTTTTTCCTCTATGCACAGCTGACCAGGTATCTGGCTCAAGAACAGCACCTTCAGAACATAGCCCTTGGACAGCTCTGACCGTTCTGGGTTTCCTGTACCCTGTGCTGATGGAGAGATGTGGCAGAAGATGCACTCAGCAGGACGGAGCCTGAAGCCACAGGTGATGCTCAGCTCCGGTGGCACTGTCCCTCATGCATACACAGCCAAGCACACCGACTAGGATGTTTCTCTGCCCATCCTGTGAAAGTGCAGCYTCTTGGGGCTTCTAAGAGGCAGTTCTCTCAGACACTAGAAGTCTGCTCCTGAAAGCAGGCTCTAATCCAGTTGCAACATATGAGGCTTGTGCTGGGGGTCACTGGCTCAGATGGAGGCCTCTGCCTCTTCAGACAGGATGGTCAGAGCAAGCCCTCTGACCGCTGAGCTGAGGGGTAGTGACAGCAGCCCTGGAAATGGAGGTGTCACCAGAAACTGTATGGTCAGACCACAGGGAAGACCATGTAGATWACAAGGCACCTTTTCTTCTAAAACAATTATCTACAAAGTTGTTATCATAAATTCCAGCTAAGTTAGACAGAAAACATCCCCCATGAAATAAGTAAGCATTACTTGTGCTTTTTCATCATTACAACCATCCATAGTCCAAGGTCTTTAGACATATCCCTACTCTGCCTTCCCATTTCACTTCCCTCCTTCTCTCTTCTCCATTCCCACAACAACCTCCAGGCCAGATGCTCATCAGGTAAGTGGCACAATGGCTCCCAGCAGACAATGGCAAACTGCACCTTCTCTGTGTAACTTGAYTTTTCTCTCTCAGCCATAAGGAGGGACAAATAATCTTTTTAAGTCAATCTATTCGATATGAAATCGTGCAATATCTCCAGAATCTGTTTAAAACCATTGCCTGGTTATTGTTCTGCTAGGGGCAGAATTAAGGCTGTGACCACTATGTAAATTGTGGGTATACTCCCATTTGAGAAGYGTAGCTTTAACATAGTTTTCATGGTTTGGATTTTGACTTCCCATTACATTTTAAAAATTAAAGCAACATGCATTCATTCCTTTAGTATGTTCATGCAGCTGTAACATTACTGTTTGAAGCTGCTTTGAATTGTCTGGGTATAAAAGATACAACACAGATAAATGTTTGTGATTCTTGCCACAGTTTCACAAACAGATGCAGTATTACAAACTTTTCAGCTAAGTGCAGCCAAGCTCCTAGTAGTGGTATAGCTACAGGAAATGAACGGTCTAACCTGTTATCACAAGTGTGGTTAGAGTAAAAGCAGTCGCATTTCTATTTAATGAGGTTTCCAGGTAAAGACATTCTGGGTTTTCTAGGATCTTCATCTTGCTCTATCTACAACTACCAACAGAGCAGATACCACACMGGAAATAGCACTGCTGGGCAGCTAACGTTCCTGCAGCAGCTCTCCTGAGTTGCACAGAGCAAATACTGGAATCTAGCACACCTCAGTGGAAGTCAGTAGAAGAGCCCCCTTATCAGGGCTCCCAAGCTTGATGCAGCTCCAGCTCCAGCTATGAAGCAACACATGAGCCTTTCAGACTTACAGATATTGGGAGAAGGCAACCACACTGGAGGAAAGAGTTAGAAAATAAAACTGCAGTGCAGCAAGTACTCAAAATGACTGCCTAAACAGGGGAACACCTCACTTCCCCTCAAAAAAAAAAAAAAAAAAAAAAAAAAAAAAAAAAAAAAGTGTGAAGAGCAGAAGGAAGAAAGCATGTGGCTTTGATTAATACCTCAACTATTTATTAATTAACCTTTATAATTCTATCTGCTCTGCCTCACCAATGTCAGGACCTGCTAYGCTTTGGTATGTCTCACAATACAGCTCTGTAAGTTTTCTTAAGAAAAAAAAAGATAATACATTAATATTTTGCACGTGCCAGTAATGCAAGCCATCCTTCAAAATATTCCCCTCTTGACAGAAGTGTCTGCAGTGTACATGCCTGAAAACCTCCTGAGAATCTTAGCCTGCTTTCTATTTACCCATTATTTGAACTGAAGAAGGAGTTGGGAAAAAAATCCTTTGCAAGCAAACTGCAGAAAATGAAAGGATTTTTTTTCTCCCTTTCTTTTGCTGCATATTCTAGTTTGAGATTTCTGACCTTCAGAAGAAAACACAAATTCCACCAACAGAAGGTTCTCAGTACATAAATACTTCTATGGGGGAACACCAGTCCATTCCCCTTTCCTCTTTCCCCAAATCACCAGTAAAAGCTTTAATTATCTCTTCTTATCACCCTTACAAGCCATTTAACCCTTTTCTTACACCTTGGGCAAGCTAAGTAACTAATCTGCCATTACTTTGTACCTGTGGTTTCAAGAGATAAATGATTTTGTGGGCTTCCAGTGACACAGATCAGAGAGGCAGACACGCAACAGAAGTTGAGGTAGTAGGTGAGAACTGGAGGGTTTTTACATTTTCACTTTTGTTTTGTAGGTGTCTCTTCAGCCCAGCTGCCACTAATGCAGGTCATGAGCAGAACTTCAAAGTCTTAGCAGAAGTGAACTGATAGCACGGAACATGTGGCCTAATTTCATATTCATTGTCCTGATCTACCTTATCTAAACATTAAAGTTGTCCTTGGATAGATTTATTTGGTCAGTGTGGAATGTACTCACTAAACCTGACAGAACAGTTTCAAACCTGTCACAGCCCTTACAGTGGGTACCAAACCCACTATTTCTATCTGTCTGCAGGCCTAGACCTAGACCAGATCCACACTGAGTCCCTGCTCTCCCAAGACACACAGCTTTCCTGCACCAATATAATACATGAAACGTACCTGTATATCACATTAGCACTGTGATAGACTATTTTCATCCTGAACCTCACACTTACTCCTGGCTCTAAATTGTTCTTTATAAAGAGGTCTGCAGGGACCTTGTTATTTTTATTGCTGTAATAAGGCAGCTCTACAGGAGAGAAAGAAAGTGTTTAGAAAGATAGCAAAGGCCCTGAGGCTGCCTGAATGTCAGGGAGGGCCTGTTGCAGAGGTCAAGCAACTTGGGCTCTTGCCTTGGTAAGCACTAATCAGCCTGGCTTCCAAAATGGGCACCAGGCAATAAAATACAAAGGGTGAAGCTGTCCAACTCAAGAATTAACCTTCAACAGGTTTCCTGACCAAGAAAGAAGGTAGAGCAGAGATTTACCACTTCCTTGGAAGGTGCTTTAGAGTGATGCTCCTCCTCTRATCTTCAGGGAATAAGCACCTTCAACAGCAATAAACTGAGGAGACAGCTTCACAGAAAGAAATTACCAGCAGCACATTCATGTATTTCAAGCATAGGTTTATGTAATTCAAAGCATAGGTTCATCAGGCAGGTAACAGGTGATGAATGGAGTTACCTAAGCCTGCAGAGCAGGCACTAATGCTCTGCAGTCCTGCTTGAGCACATATGGAGCCAACGCTGCCAGCTGGCAGAGCTGGCTGGAGCATCTTTCCCCATTTGTTCCAGAGGCTCTGCCCAGGGAACTTTTGGGGGCACTCCTAGGAGCTTGTGTATCTGTCAGGATGATTCTTCTGTCACTTCTAAATGACAGCCAGTTTCATCTCAGCTTTTCCCTTGCAGATCCCATCAGAGTTTGTAAAGAATGGAAGAGGCCTTCTGCCAAGCATGTACATAAATTCCTAGGTACAGCAGAGCCTCAGAGCATGCTGACAGGTCTCTTTAATAAGTGAAAGGGTTTTCTAGAAGGTTAGATGATTTTGTAAAGAACATACCACAGAAGGCTTTCTCTTCACTTACATYTTAGATGGTATGAAGACTCTATCATTGTGGTGGTAGATATGTTCCCAGGGGATTTAGTGGGCAAATCTATGCTGCTGGCCGAGCAAACAAAGACGTATCACCAGATTTATCTGTAAAGATTCTAACAGAACAGGTTGTCAAGAAAGATAGTTAGGCAAGTGTCTTGGTGGACATAGAGGAGATGAAATAACATACTGACATGTGAGAATTACCTATCCATAGACCAAACCAGCACTCTAGCTGAAATAGGTATTGATCCTGTTAGTCTTAYTGTCTAAATTGAAAGCAAGTCCTTCAACATGCATGCTAAAAGGTCATGGCCTAGGTTTCATTTCCAAATCATGCAGTAGTAGYACAGAGAAGGATAATGTTAAAGGTACAGTAAGTGTTAGAGAATTCTAGGGTTATAGCTGAAGCAAAAACAAACATCAAACACACTGGGTAATAAAAGCTATGTCCACCCTTGCTGCAGCCGGTCTTGCTGAGTAGAGATGCTTAGAATGCTTTTAACTGAATGACTAAAATCAGAAAATGCTGTTTCATCAAGAACAGAAGTACTCCCTGGAAAC
Organism: Rhea americana; assembly: GCF_003343005.1. Taxonomy (NCBI): domain Eukaryota; kingdom Metazoa; phylum Chordata; class Aves; order Rheiformes; family Rheidae; genus Rhea; species Rhea americana. The sequence goes on along the minus strand of NW_028185750.1, from coordinate 649,194 downwards.
ATGCACAGTACAACAAAGCTTACAATAGGAATATTTCTAAACAATTTGTTCCTATCTTCTGAAGTCAATATCCCTGTATACTTTAATGTTATGTATCATCTTTGACACTTTGAAATTATTGCACTGAAATGCTTCAATAGTAAAGAAATGTTTTAATAATGATTTTTTTGCAGCTGAAATATTTCATATATTTTGCTCAATGCATTATTTCAATATTTTGTTTTTTATCACAATTTGGGACCAAAAACAAATTCTGAAATATCAGAATTTCTCGGGGGACTTATATTTTGTTTTCCAACCAAAGTTACTGTTGAGAAACTAAAGAGTTAGTGTCTTGGGAGGTGATACAGTGCTGCAGCAGCATCTCAGAAATGAGACTACACTGTACTAAAAGATGAGGCTGTTGTATGATGCTAATATGGAAACTAGAGCTCCAGCAAACTGTTCAGCTCCCCAGTGAACAACTGAGCTCAGTATCTCACAACTGTTTGCTTTATAAGCTCCCTTGTTGTTGCCATGAGGCCAAACAGACATATTCAGTTCCCTCAGCATTGCTGCAAGACTGAATACTCCTTCCAGGTTCCCTCTTGGCATAGAGAATTTGCCGGTTTGATCCAAGAGTGAAAGTAGCTTTTCTTGTCTCAATCTCACTGCTTTCAGCAAAGTGGCAACTTGTTTTTCCCAGCATACTGTGACTGAAAGAGTGAGCTGTCTGCTACATACCTGTGCAACTCAGAAAGGCTTGGCCTGGAAGATTACCAGTCACCATTATCTCAGAGTTCCTTTTAAGATCTTACAAGGCAGTGATTGATATGCCCATTGCAATGGGTTTGACTAATATTTCATTACCTATCCCCACTGAAAACRTTGTTTGATTTAGGTTCAAAGAGCTCATTACATAGGGCTTTTTTTTCCCAGACAGGGAAAAAAAATCAAATGCAGAATAAAAATGTATCAAATGCTGAGCTAATTACAACTTGCCAAGGTTTGGCTGGTGTATGACTGTATCTGAGATTTTGCTCATTACCGGTTGTATAATACAATTTCTACTTCATGGTTAATTAGTACCCAAAAAATAACCTAAGGAATTTGCACAAGCCTAGTTGGAGGACAAGAAATAAATCACTGAGAATTAGGTCTACGGAAAATCCCTGGTGAAGGCTTTTTCACTATTGATGTAAAACACTCAGAGGTTTAATTTGCAAAATGGACGGACGTTTTAGGAGAAGTATAGGAGCTTCTGTGCTGTATTAAAGGTTTCAGCAGGTCTCCAAACAGCACCTAATTCAGGCCTTGGGAATTATGCTTTTCATGGACTTGGCAGAAGTACTTAAGTGACATTCAGCCTGTGTGAATATGGCTGCTTTCTACAGCAGCTGCACTTTGTTTCCAAGACTCCTCTGCTTTTGATGGTTCATTTCAAGTATCTGAGGCTGACTTAGAGAAATATCACTTGAACACTGCCATAGATACCTCTTCCTTCCACCACCACAATATTCATGCTGAGACAGTGGAAAATGTCCTAGATCCTTTGAAGTCAAGAGAGAACTATGATAAACCTGTGAAGGATCTGCTCCCTCACAGCTAACCAGGCTCCCTCAGGTTATCTCTAGCCAAGCAAATCGCCTTCCCGGGTGTGCAATGTGCTGAGAAGTAATTGTCTTTCTCCTAAAAAGCTTCATGTTGTCTAGTATTATGCACCACTGCAGGAAAAGAATATACTAAAAAGATGCCAGGTCAATTCTGAGGCAGAAGTGTAAYAATCAGATAGGTTTTACTATGTATATGTGTGGGTTTTGTTTGCTCTCCAGATCTGTTGAGCAATCCTGAACTTTGAACTGAATTTCARAAGGAATTGCACTGTATTTATTTCTTCTAAACTCATTCATTCATCCTTACTTTCTGCCCTTTTCCATTCATATGTTTCTGCCCCATGAAACATGTCTGTCCAAAAGAGAGAAGAAGATTCACATCATATGTGAAATACACTCTGTGTGAGGCTCTTCCAGCAGCTCAGCAAGAATACAGGCAGTTGGGATGTACTAAAACCAATGACTGTCCCAGACTATATAAAGAGAAGTCAGATACTAGTAACCAAACATGTAAAAATGTATTGGTCTCTCTGGATCTGTTTGCCATCATATTACAGCCTAGAAGTGGTTTCCAATACAGTTTGTCTGTATTGGAATACTTCCTTATTCATCATTCTTCCCAAATCTAATGTGATCTGCAAACTAGGAAATCTTGCTTTCTATGTTCTCAGCCAAGTCTTTCATACACTGTAACTATCAGAAAGACCAGGATCCGTCAGTGCAGTCTCCTACAGTACATGCTCCTTTATTAAATTGACTTTCATCTTGAAAGGCTTCTATTTATGCCTCCTTTCCCCACTCTGCTCCTGTCCTCTGGCCAATTTTCAATCAGTGAGCCAATTCTTCCCCTTTCCAACTCCCCACCTTTAGACATTAACCTCCGACGCGGGACCCTGTCAAACACTGTCTGAAGATCCAAGCCTCTTCTGACTGCTGCTTAGCCTCTTGTCTATGCTGACAGGAGTGTATGTTCTAAAAAAAGAAATTTCCAAAAGTTAGCGAGGCAGAAAAGGTCCTTTCCGGAAACCACACTGGCTATCTTTGGTCAAGCTGTGCGTTTCTCAACAGGCCACCTTTCATCTATTAAAACATTTTCTAAGACTTGTCTTCACCTGAAGGGAAACGAACTTCCCTGCAAGACCCTGGTGCACATCTGGGTCGTTCCTTAAATAATGGTGGGAGGCTGGCCGCCTTCCACCTTTGAGGAATCTCCTGCAAAACACTTCAGCTCTGTGAAGTGCCTGTGAAAACCTTTCCAATTTAGACCCACAGTTCCTTTAACCTCTCTAATAAGAGAGCCATAGAGTAGAGGGTTTGGTTCCAACCATCCACTTCACACCCTCCAGCTCCCTGAAAGCTTCATTTTCTKTGCTCTCTTTTCCTTTGAGGAATAAAGTCTGGTTTCCACCTTTCTACTTACAACTTTGGTCCAGGCAGCTCTTCTCTGACTCAGGTGTATTCTCTCTGTCAGTAGAGAAGCCCGATATTTCTACTTGCCCCTTAATGCTTCTCTACTCCACAACCAACAGATTAAAAAAAAATTAGGTTCCATCTTTGCAGCCAACCCTTTTTTTCCTGCTGACATGCAAACTCCGCCAGCCTGTTCTCACCCTGCTCAGCTCCAATGCCAAAATGTCCCCAATTACCAAAGAATCCCATATATTCTGCTATGCGTATGATCACTCCTACACCATTATCTTGCAGCTCAATTCATAGCCTCTGCCTAGAAGTGGCAGTAAACCTGTCTCTATACGCCACTTTACATCCACATTGAGTCTCCCTGGTCTCCAGAGGAGTGTCTCAGCTCACAGTCCTCTTTCTGTTATGCCATTCATAGAGATGTGTGTGCACAAACAACAGCTTCTTCCCTTCCTTGCATACCAGATGAGGAGATGAATATCTTGTGATGCTTACATAGCCACATAAACTGGTATTTTCCCAGGCCACTATGTTGTTTTGCATGATTAGAAAGTGCTGACTTAAACACATTCAAATGACTGCATGGGCTAGTTACAGTGCACTGTGTGGGCACTGTCATAATTTTTATCTTCTATGTATCTGCATTGCCCTGGACAAAGGTACTAGGTCTTTAAAATGGAAAAGAGCAAGATCAAAATTTATCTTGGGCTAAAGAAGTTCTTGGTTTTGAGTCATTGTTGGGGCCTAGCAGGGAGAAAGAAAAAGATGAGCTCCAAATAATTTATATATTCAGTGCAAAGAGTGAATTCCTCACAGATTGCCTAGTTTACCCACTATCCTCACAGCAATGTGAGGGGAAATTAAATTGTTCTGCTCTGCCTGCCCTRCTCAAATGCTCTTCACACTAGGTAAGTCCAGCCAACTCTTCACTTCAACTTGAACAGTTTCCTTGACCTGGTTTTTGTCCATCCGAAGCAGTGATAGTTCCTYGCCAGAAACCTTTCCGATCTCCTGCATAAGGAGTGGTAAAAGAGCAGTTCTCCCAGCAACTGGTGGAGCAGAGTGGTAAGAACAGTGCTGCCTGGCACTGGCAGACATWCCAGCCTTACACTGCAGTCTACTGCGAGCAACAGCTACCTGGGGAAAAAGCAGATGGGGCTCTGGGGTCTCCTGAATTCCTCAGAGTGTTAGCGTCCCCAGCCCCAGTTGCCTCCACCGCTCTGAGGTATGGTTATGGGCGGGTTCATTCTGTTYGTAAGAAGTAGGTCAGGCCTCTCACAGGTGCTCGTGTGACCATCTCTCACGGCCTTGACAAGAACTCCCAGCAAAAGTGGGAGGAAGGCAATTCTCCTTTCCCAAGTGGCAAGGGAGACGGCACTGCACGGGCAGCCCATGGTGCAGCCAGGAACAGAAATAAAAGCACTTTTCTCCTGGCCCAGCTTTCTAGCTGTAAGGGCATCTGTCACCTTCCAGCTCCAGACACTTACTGGAGCAAACTCTCTCCCTTGCCTCTGGACTGCACTGCCCCCTCCTCGACCCCAAAGATAGCCAAGGTCACATTTGCTGAGTTACAGGCACCAAAGAAGCTCTGTGTGTTTCAGACAAGCCAGGGGGAGCTTGACAAGACAGAGTCAGTCTGTGTTATCACAACTAATGCAGCTCATTAGAATTTTTTAAACTCTGAAAGCAAATGAATATCTAATGAGATTTCCCCCCAGGTGTAATTAGCAATAAGCTTTACATTGCTCTAAAAATACTCTCCAATTTTTTGAAAACTAAATGCAGATAACTGGAAGCTCTAGTTACACTTAATGAACTGAACAAAGCACATAGAAAACTAAGAATATTTTAATTATGTTTATTTAGCCTTCAGCAAAGGATCCAAGACATTTTCACAGTCATCAAATTAATTCCAAAATGCTTCTATGTAAGTTGCCCAGCTAGCAGTGTCCATGTTGATCATGAGCAGTGTACTATTTCCTGATCGGACAGTCAATTTACTAAACAATGCATTATTCAAAGAAATGAAGCCATCTCTTTACCAAGCCTTCCCTCCCTATCTTTCCTCTCATGGCCTGCTTAGCGTATAAAAAGAATTTATCAACTCAAGAAGAAACACTGCAGTTCTAGTTAGTGAAAACAATTACGATTAGCTTTCTCTCRTTTTCTCTAAAACTCTCAAGAATTGCTGAAAGTAGCTATTGACTTACGCATGCACTTCAATCAATTGATAAGTTGACTTCATATCACTGAATATGCCAAATGACTGACTTATTTTGGCAACTATTAAATCATCAAGATATCAGCAAAATACTCTGTCACTGTTTCTCTGCTTTTGGTGATTCCTGTCAGGCTTCGAGACGTAGCATAACACGGCCTTTGTTGCGAGTGCCGTTTTCCACCAGCTGCCTCAAAGCAGCCTCTGCCCATGGCTGATGCCAACCCCTAACACTAACAACCACAGACACAACGGGAAYATGGCAAAGAATCCACGCTGCAGGACGGAGAGAGAGGGCCAAGTCCTGCAGCCTCTCACACGCTGCTCCCACGGGGCTGCCCGGAACGTCTCAGTGCGGCATCTGCAGAGATGCACGCGCTGCGGGGGACGGGAGCTGCACAGCTTCCTGCTCTACCTCAGCTGGAAGGGACAGTTTGGGAGTACCACATGCCAGTTAATTTTCAAGATGAAGCCATTAATCACCATGTTGTCTGGACAAATCCTTCCCTCTAAGCCAGGCAAGGGGAGCATTCCTGGGCATGCTCTCTAGGGCCATAMCGACACAAAGCAGCTGAACATCATTGCAAGGCAGAAGTGCCGAGGAAAAGCAGGGACTCCTGTCTCTCTTCCTGAAGAGTGGGAAATTTTTTAAATTCAACATTGTTCATTAGAAGGAGAAGCAAGCAGAGTAAGATAAGCAGAGTTTGGGGCAAAGAAGTTAATTCACACAACAGCAGCTGTGATGAGACTTTTCCTGTGGATTGTCCATACTCTTTCATCTACATTTCCTATTAGAAAATTAAAAATTCCAGTAACTCAGTCCTTCGGACATCCCCCCMCACACTTCTGTCACTAGAAAACAGGAGTGTTTCTTCCTGTCAYACAGCACTTTCACCGCTTATTTCGCTTGTGCCTGAATAAGCATGAAAGATCAGGCGACAACAATGGACCACAGCGGCTCTCCCATCCGCTTCTGCTGACTGTGCTCCAAGAGCGACCCTTCGAGTCCAAGCGCGGGCAGAGAGCAGCCTTGCTGCGTTTCTTCACATGACTCCAGGCAGTCAGATCCCATTGATGTCCCTTCTGTCTCCATGCCTAGCTTGCCAGCTTCCTCTGAAGCGCTGCAAAGGCGAGTTAATTAATTCTGACCATTCTTAATAGTCTTCTAGGTCAGAAATTGGTGATTCAGCTTCATTAATTTGATTTCTAACATTTCATCCATTGCACTCTTTGCCCGATTAGCTTCTTGAAGTTTAGTTTGAGTAAATGGGATGAGCAAGGCAGAAACTTCCAAAGAGATTTTCCTCATTGGCATTTARAGGACAAGCCACAGCGCAAAACTCTTGGACTGCAGCTGGGTGCTGTAGGGGGTTAACTCAAATTTGCAAACTTCTTGATGGCAGGGATAGTGGGGCCAGGCTGCAGTCTGAGTCACTTTGCTGAGAAAGTATTGATTCTCCTTCCACTCAGAGAGACCTAAATCAGGAAAAGCTCCATTGATGGGAACAGTGCAAACTGCACCAGAGTTAAGACTAGCACAGGAGGAAGATAAGACCAAAGAATATTTGGGAAAAAGAAAAAGAACAATTAATTTTCCTGATAGCATTTTTTTTAAATAAAGGCTGCCATTGATTTGTAGGCATATGTAAGCAGAGATTATATGTACTGAAAAGTACTCTATTCTCTGAGGCATCTGTCCATGCAGTGTCAGGAAAACAAAGCAAATTATGTCAGCCACCCTCTCTAGGGGAATAAGAACTCTTTGAATCACTGAGTACTGTTCTTTGATTTTACATAATTTTAGACAAGTCATTGTGATAAAACCCCCTAAAAAGTGAACTACAGATGGAGGAAGTGAATGTATTATATATATTATACTTAGTATTTGAGGTGGGAGGTGGTTTAAACAYCACCCAAGAAACTTTTCCAAGCAAGCCAAAGATCATTATAGCTACATTTCTAGTTTTCATATGAGAATACGGTTCATGTCTGGCATGTTCATGTTTGTCTCTCTGTGATAAAGAGTCTTTATTCTATCCCACTCTACAGCATATCAGCCCTTCTTCCAATGGGAGACTGAACCTGCTTCTTCCTTGGTAGGATACTAACCCTTCTTCCCATTGAATAAAAGCTTTAGTATGCTTAATGCATGCCTACAAATCAATGTTGTACTCAAGTCACTACTTCAGCTGGCGGGAGGGGAAGGGGGCGGGAACAGTACCAGTCATATCCACAAAGTAGCATCTAATCTGGTGGTGCTAAGCAAAAGAGAAGGGTAAAGAGAAGGCATGAGAAGGTTGGAGGAAAACAACAAAATGTTCCTCGGGGTCCAGGCAGCTTTTACCTTTTGTCTTCATACAAGTTACTGAGGAACATCTTCTGATAGCTAAATTTACCCAAAAATTCATTGTGAACCTCAGACTAAGCCATGGCTTTTCAGCTAAGTTTGAATCAGACAGTTTCATGTGGTTTGACATAAAACCACGAGGCAATATGAGTTTGGGGATATTCTATCAAACCAAAGCTGACATTTATCATGGTAGAGAAATGTGAAAGCACGCTGGTCCCACCTGGCTTGTGGGTTTCGCTTGAAACACATGACACAGCTCTAGCTACAAAAGGAAACAGATTTCTGCAGCCAAAGGAAATCTTGGGGTGAAATATTTTCTAGGAAATGAGTTGAAACATACAGATGTACAACCAGAGCAGCACAACCTCAGAGAGAAAACAAACCCACAGCTGTGGCTTGCAAATAAACCTGCCCTCTCGGCAGTGCAGCTTTTCACATCGCAGGAGCCAATGAAAAAGTGCTTGAGTGTTCTCACTGCTCAGACATGTGCAACCTGGACCCTTTGCTGGGCTTATTGTTCCCTTGCAAAAGGCCCATTTACAGCAAGCCCAGCAAGCCTGAGAGGGGACGGAGGACAATGGCAATCTCTCCCATTCAGCAGCAGAGGCCTAGGAAATATTTGCTACTCCAGGAGAGCAGCAGAGGCGCCTTTTGAAAGCTCCCTTTGCTAGGAGCTGAGTGACAGCTGAATCACAGTGCTGCTTTCCAAGAGCCAGACCTCAGTAGCACTGCCAAGAGTGGCCCGTTGTATTCAGAGCCCCGACACAGCTGCAGTTACTGGGAGGTCCTGCCATTGTCCTCCCCCAGCAAAAAGATGTTTCTGTCCCCCCTTTATAGACCTCCATTGCTGCCCAGTACAGGCAGGCTGAATGAAAATGTCAGCAGCAAGCATCGAGCAGATGTGAAGGGACTGTGCTCCCTGACCTGGATTCACCCATCACGTGGGTTAGTGCTGCTAGATGGAGAATTGCTTTGTAAGGCAACTTTCAGGGGGAAGGGATGATGCCATTTTGAACAGTCAGCACGAATCTGGGGCACAGATCTGACTAACTCAGGAACGATGCTTCAAGGGAGGCAAGGAGAGAAATWCTTCCAGGAGGCAACCAGGCACAGATCAGCAACATAAGCCTCTCGCAGGATCTGTGCACCCAGAGTATACTAGAAACCTCTCCCATCTAYTCTCACTATTTCAATTTCCCCATGCTGCAAGCTGGTCACAGATGACTGAATACTCTGCTTTTGAAGGGAGGCTTCCAAAATCCAATCTTTATAAAAATGAAACTTAGAAAAAGTAAAAGCTTTAGAAAGTATTAATAATATAGCACCTCCAGGAGGGAAACAGTCTGTGCTATCACTCAGTCTGCACAACAGTAAAATGAATTTATTCAAAAAAAAAAGTGGAAGTAACTAGTATAATTTCACAGACCAAAATAATTAAGGTATAGAATAAAATAGAACTGAGTGACCTGTGAGAGAAAAACGTCATACATGTTCAAAACAAACGTTAAGCAAATTTTGTCCCTATTATGTTTGTGACACTTCTGTAATGAATTCTAAACAAATTGCATTTCATTAGCCAAGTGCTCTTCTTGAGATCTTAAATATTAACTCAAAGTGAATCCAACTGATCTACCCTGTCTCAATACATACACTGCCCCATCAGGAAACACACACACCACCACGTGACTTATGTGACTACCCACTGCTACAGCTAACATATGGACACAGAGTTTCAGCATCCGAAGAAAGGACCAAACGATACRACTGATGGCTGGGCAAGGAAAGGAAAGGAAAGGAAGGGGAAAAGACTTGGGAGGTCTGTCAACAGGGCACACAGTGTGGTCCAGAGGGGATTTTACTTCATTTGGGAAAAAAACAGGACACTTACCRAAGGGGCCGTGCTCCTGGGGATGGTACAGGCGACCAGCTGCCTTACACTATCAGCCAGATCAGAGACAATTCTGCATCCAAGGGCTGGATGTGAGCCAGGTGTATTAAATGACTACAGAGATACCTAAGATATAAGGATGGTAATCTCTCATCAGGTTTGAAATGCAGATGAGGAGCTGCAGAAAGGGCAGCAACACAAATATCTTGGAGCTGAGAAAAGCTGACTTTGAAGAGAAATGAGACAAAGCTGAAGGAAATTGGCTGAGATTCAGTAAAGCCAGAGAAATGAACAATGGAAAGGGTTTAATGCAGTCAGAAAATAATTACATTAAAATAATTCTACTTTACAACATTTTTTGCATCATCAGGATCTTTTTTCAAGTTCTTGCTCAATCAGTGGCAGAAACCAACAGTTTCACAAGGAAACAGTCCTGAAAGAAATATCATGTGCYGGCATACAAAGGCAAAGGATCTGCAGATTAGTCTCAGACAAGAAAAAAAGCACCATAGTGAGGCAAAGCAGGTACTGTGGTGTGAAAGCAGGTGTTACCAGGACTGCAGGAAAGCTTCATGGAAGTTTCTACCTGCCACTTCGAGTGCTGTCAGGTGTGTAGGCAGAAGAAATAGCCACTCCATTCAAAGAACTCCTGGGTAGAAGGTCAGCGCTGTGAGTGACAGAATAAAAGTAGAGGGACAGAGCAACTTCTTACCCACACTTCAAACCTAACTAAGTGCCAGCACAGACAGCACAATGGGGCCATTGAAACCAGAGAGCGATAATGGGAGAGGAGGCGGCACCATACAGTTTAAAACCAAAGCAGATACTTCCCAGAACTCACTCCCAGAGGCATTACAAACTGAAGGGAAAAACAAGAGGGTAAAAATAGATTCAACTCTGATCCGCAGTAATTGCACAACAGGGATAATAGAGATCTCAGAGGTGGAGATAATAAAGTGGCAGAGTTTTAAAAGTTAAAACTGTGAGCACCAAGGATTAAAGCAGAAGGTGATGAATCTGGAAACTAGCATCTTTAAAGGCTGCTTCAGCTCTAGGCTGGTTGGACCCTTTCTCAAATAGTCCCAAGAATCGGTCCTCCAAGGATCCCTGTTGCCTTGCCAAATGAGGGCCCGTTGCTAGCAAAGTGGGATATGTAGCGCCTACACAGCCACTAAACCCCAAAGAGGAAAAARTTTTCTGTTCCTGACCCTGGCTGTAACAGAGGACGTACGAAGCCTCCATCTCCCTCTTCTCCCCATATGCTCTCTTACACTGATGAACTGTAGTGCTTACTAGTCCCACAGGATTTTTCCATCTCACAGTTCTAGGGGGAGCTTGTACTGAACAAATGACTTGTGCTCTAACTTCAGACGCTTGCTCTTCCCATGTATCTATCTTCTGATTTGATCTGCCTTAGAAGGTAGGGTAATTTCGGCTAATACAGGGTAATTAATCGAGAGACCCAAGTCTTAAAATACTAACATTGGAATTATTTTCAAGTTTGAGTAAGTTATCAACTCCTGAATAGATTAGGCACCTTGAGGAGGCTACAGAAATCAGCAAGCGCTCATGTGGGTACCTCTGGGCACAGGAATGGCGTGCACAGTTGTTACACTGTTCTAAGATGCGGAGCGCGCATCTAACCTCAGCCCCAGGGACAGGCACCACAGCCAGCACGCTGGCCAGTGCAGTTCCAGGTCATGTTCTGTTCCATCACCTCTCACCAAAAAATTGCCAGTGTCTTCAACTGCACGGACAGATCAGTGTCACAGAGCCTGGGCAAGGGCTAACTAGCTCATTTCATCTACGCATATAAGTAAGCTTAGAACAGAGGTCATTACAGCACGCACTGCCCAGTTCATGTGCTAAAAAATAATGACTCATTCCTCCTTCTCCCCAACCCAATCATGTGATAAGGAGGAGAGGGGTAGTTTGGTTCCTCTTTCTTTGCCTTCTGGCTTCCAAGCCATTAGGCTGCATTCATGTCATGTTTTGAAAAGTTCTCCCAAAACCACAAAGCCTAGAAAAATCTTTTTGTACACTAAGAGCTCAAATTACACAAAAATCTGTTTCTTCCAGTGGCTGAAGAAAAATCCCACCAAATACTGTCAGACTTGGTCACGTTACCAACAGGACAACAGCAAGCCTTTTTCCAGTAATCCCAACCTGACTTGAGTGCCTTGTTCCCAAAAAAGACTTCTGCTTCAGGAATAATTAAGCAAAGTCAGAGAGCAGACCTTCCTCCCGCCTCCCCTGCTCCCTCCACCCAAAGCCTTGCAGAACAGAGGCTAGAAACACAGCAGCGTGCCTTTCTAAGACCGACAGGTCTCTCACACCTACAAGAAAATATTTGGTTAATTGTACGAATTGGTGATATCGAGCATACCAAACAGCCCTCAGTCCATGACCTTACTATGATTCAGGAAGAGTAGTTCAGAAAACTTCTTTTCCAAAACCATTCTCCTTCTGGCCAGGGAAAAGCAAGAAAAAAAAGAACAGACTGAGYCTTCCATCCTAGGAGCAGCATTAACTATTGCTTTCACTTAACAAAGCCAACCAGAAGAGAGAAATGTAATGCCCACTAATGTGACAGCTTTAGGGCTAGGAAATCATGCTAGCCATTGCTGGAGGTTATCTCTAGAATCCCAGTAATTAAAGAAATTCCTTCAAATCTCTCTGTATTGACAGCAGGAGCACAGGCCTTTTACTGAAGAATGGTGCACTGAGTCTCTCTCAATGTCGTGCTAAATTTGTACGTACCTCAGAGCAGAGACAAATGTCATTTTTTCTCTGATTAACACATTTCTAATGGAAGCCAGACAAGTCAGAGAGGGAAGCAGGGCTGGGGGAGAAATTAGGTGGTTCTGATTCAAACTCTGGCTTCCATCAGAATGCTGTGGTCTACTCAGAATGTGTGTGGACATAATTTTAGAAACAATTAACACGCACACTTGCATACAAACAAAAATCCCCAGAGGCTTTAAAACCTGATTTGCAGGAGGACTCAAACTAGAAACTTGTGGACGCAGAATGGCAGGGACAAGCAGGGGCTTCTGCAGTGAGCAGTTTCCAGTAGCTGGACAAGACAGAGCAATGCCGCACGCCATCGKAGATGTGTGCAGATTCCACCACCTTTTACAGTCACGGCCTGGGACTTCAGGGCAGACAGACGGACGCTGGCTTTGTTCTTGCTATTCCTGGGAAGCTGCATGTAGCAGTACTGGCCAAGGCACTTCCTGAATCACCCATTACCACTTCCTGCATGAGCTAAGTATGTCTCAGAAGCCTCCTACTTCAGCGCTAACCCCAATCAGCCCTGACTTGCCACCATCTGATGGCCTTCCAGCACTAGGTGGGCTGGCTGCAGGCACAAACACACCTGTAACGATGGTAAAATGCAGGCACAGAAACATGGCTTTTTTCATATCCTCTAGTTTAGAACTAAAAAATATTCCAACAGCTGTTTCTTTTTTCTGCAGGGGAAGGCAGCGAAAGGGAAGCACATTGTCCAAGTTATTATCTCAAGGATATTTGCCTTAATGTTGTTGCTGAAAGGAACAGACATTAACTTATTAATTCTACAGTCAAAAAATTATGTCTTGCTGTGGACTGAAGAAACTCTGGCAAGTTCCCTCTCCCACCTACAAATAATTCTTGAGCAGCCATCTCACCACAGATGTAGATGGAATTTGGGGGCATTTGAACAGTCATTCCTCTGCCCAATGTCATGTGTTAGTAGCTCATGGCATTGACAGATTCTTTTCTCATCCTCCAAAGCATGATTGGTACTGAAAAAAGAATGATCAGGAGGAACAGTACAGAGGCTGGACTAGAGGAGCCCCTGCCTTCACCTCCTAGAAGATGCTGAGATAAAGTTCCTCCTCATATTGCACTTGCTGCACCACACATTTTAGGCTCCTGGCAACAGCAGGCACTGACATCTCTGAGCCCAGCAGTTGCCTTTGGGCCTCTGTGTTCACTCTACGTAAGCCATGCGGTCTCAGATCCTACAATAGGTATTTGCTCTTTCAGGAGATTTTACAAGTGCTTTAGGACTAGTCTCCCAAGAACAAACCGTCAGATTTGCTGCTTGCTTTAGGCTCCACTGTGACTACCCTGGAGAAAATGTTTCCCTTATGCTGCTGCCTGGTGTGATGCCTGATAAAGCAAGGCTGACTCCTCTGTATCTTAACTACATAGTAAATATTTCAAATGCTTCTGGCTCACAGTTCATGTGTTAGAAACAACCTTGTCCAGGATAACAAGCTACCCCTGCCTGTAAAGAGCAATGGTTTATGCCTTTCTCTCTTAGTACATAAGAGAACCATAACAGAGTGTCACTGTTCTTAGCTAACTTTGCACTTCAAGCAAGATTGGGACTTTCATCTCTTCCTTTTCATTATAACATGGTGAGACAAACATTACATATCAGTAAGCAACTAAGCTGGCTACAGAGGACAAACAAATAATTGCAGACTGTTGCTTGGAAAGCGATAAGCCTTTTTGGGCTCCATCACCACCTGTAGGCAAGCTTTGATTCATACATGAGAACATGGAAGAGAAAATCAGGCACAAAGCAGGCATGCATGAGAGAGTTGCACACAATTTCTCCAGGACTGCAAACGCAAACAAGTGCAACTCCCATAAAACCCCTGTGGGGCAAGAAGCAGAGGAAATTATTCTGATGCTTTTCTAAGCACTCGAATGTGTATCTATTCTCTGCCCTTATGTTCCTTCTTCCTCCCACCCAAGTACACACACTTCAACATAGGAAGTTGTCTCTAGTACAATGGCTGCTTCAGTAAAGGATGTCATGTTAATTCCACCTGAAAAAGGGGACTAGAGTTAGAGTCTTTCTTGCTTGTATATTCACACAAGCACATACCAAAGCACCAGCCTGGGAAGCATTTGCTTCAGCCAGGAAACTTAGGTAGTGGCAGCAACACAGCAACTTTGCTCTCATTCACAAAGTCAGGTCGAGAGAGAGAAACAACTTGAACTATAGCCTCATACYGAATATGCACAGCATGGAAATTTGGTACCGCTTCAGTGAAACGCAGACAGCTTGAGACACAGCTAAGAACAGGAAGAAAATCTCAGTGTTTGTGCCCTGGCACAGTGGGMCTGTGTATGGGACTGGCTCCTATTTCCAGAGAACTGAACCTATGACACAAATACTTCCAAAATCCAGGCTGCAACGTTTCAGTCTAGGATCTCTTTGGACAACACGYTCCATCTTTAAGCAAAGCTTAAATGTCAAATGGCTGCTCAGTCAAAGGGCAGCACAGATGAGAACTGCACCCAGTGCAGCAGCAGATGAAGTCAGGAAGATGCCTGTCAACTTTAACTGCTACTGTCTTCAGTCCAGCTGGAGCAGCAGAAGAGCTAGAAGGATGCTTAAAAACACAGCCAGTTTTAATAAGGGRCTTATTCAGACGTTAATAATAAACATTGTAGCCACTAGATGGCAAACTCACAGTCAAAACTGAATACTATTAACCGTAATAGAATTCCCCAATGCTGTAAAATCAAGGGTGCAAAAAGGCAACAGAGGGGAAAAAAGCACAGACAAATACGGCCAACTCCCTCATCAGGCTCACCTTCTTTGTGTRTTTCTGTGCCACCACAACTATTGCACAAAGATGAGCAGTAAACAGTGTGCTCTCAACTGCGGTAAGCCATCCCCAGTTATTAATGTGCAGTTCCAAACAGGCAAAATTATGGCAGAAGGGACAAAACAAAATTCCAACGTATCTAGTAAAAAACTGTTTAAACCAGGAAACAACTGCATCGTGTGAATAACACGGCTAAAGAAGCCCAGATTGCAGGTTATGTATTATTCATTGTTATCATCATTGTAAACCTCTAGCCAATCCAGCTTTCTCAGTGTGGGCTGTAAGAAAGGTGGGGCCACTATGTAAATCAGAAATATCTTGCAAATGACTCTTACATATTAGCTGCATGTCTATGAAAATAAATGAATYGCCTGGTAACCAAAGCTCTACACAAGCAATAATCTTTGTCTTGCAAAGTGGCCATTTGTATTTTATGTCAGCCTGTTATTATCCTGAGTCAGTCCTTGAGCAAAGATCAAAGCTAGTCTGGGTAAATCAGTCCTCACTCATTAGATGCTGATAATCTTTGCGAGTAGGAGTGCTTTCCAGTAGCTGGAGTCAGAGCAATGGGCATTATTATGTGTACAGGTTCTGACAAAAAAAAGAAATGGGTCACACTGAGCCAGAATTTCAGCAAAGACGCTGAGGGTAGCTTCCTGCCTTCATATCCTGAGAGACTGAATATTCAAAATTGCAATGTATCTGTAGAAATACATAGGAAGCAACCTGTTAGTAATTTTACAGAAAATTCTGTACCTATCATTTAGCAACAAGTAGAAACATCCCCTATTTCAAGAATAATAGAAAACAGAAATTCTGTTTAGTGCCCAAAGGTACAAAATGCCAGCAATTTTACCATGCTACCAGGAAGGACAAGACAAACTCTCAGGCAGTGTAACATCCTTTGTTTAACTATAACAAAGAGTAGATTGAAATAATTTTTCACACCAATTTCAGGGGTTCATTTTCACCATTACAGTAYGGCTGTTTGCTGTACTCAACGGAGCAGCAGTGCTGTGTATCCAAACTCAAATACTCCTTCATCCTGAATTACTTTAAGATTGCCAAGCAAGAATAATAAACCTATAGTCCTGCAAGTATTAATGAAAATACTTGCCTTGCCTGATGATAGTCCTTTTGTGCCCCTCAGCAAATCCAGCCTAAACATATAAAGAGAGTGGATCCTACTGACCAGTTCCCTGTTTGTATGTGTGCAGAGCTGTTCATCAGAAGAACTCTCAACATGATTTCCTAGATTACACTTTCATTTGATYTATTGATAAACATTGCACCCTCAGTTCTGAACTGTAGTAACCACATTAGATCTGGTGATCACCAAATTCAGGGAGTATCTTGTACACTGAACTCACAACAATCATCTTCTCCTTGCAACTATGAACTTCAGCTCTAGAAAAAAGATGTTTTTATTGACCCACTCTCCAAAAACCCAAACTGAGGTACTCTGAGGTCCAATCTTATGGCTCATGCACATACCCTTTCTACTCTGCCTTTCTCAGTTCTGTTGTTAAGCAAAAGCTGGACAAATTTCCCCTGCAAGAGCACTCTGCAGCCTTAAGCAACAACACATTGCTCCCTCTTGCTCTTGTGATTCTGTTGCTTCCSTGCCTTTGCACTAACTCCTTTAAATTATTGACACATCTCATAAGCATGTTCATTATGAATGACGTATTTGATCAGTATGTTTCAAACCTGAGCAATGCATTTCCCCATTCAATGAACAGTATTTTAGACATTTTTCCAAACTTCCTGTCACCAACATTAGCTAACACATAAACGATCCAGCCAGATTCTTTTGTTCTTAGCAGCTGTGCTGTAAAACACGCTGAGTATCTTTGTAGCCACAAACTGCTCTCCAAGGTCTCTCCATCCCCAGCTCTGTCATATGTTACCCTTGTGATCTGTACAAACTCTTTAACTTCCTTGCTATCCTGCTGCACTTCACCAGGTTAAACCAAGTGCACACGCTGACATCCACCACCTCTGCTACTTGTAGAGTGTTCTATGTGCACTGCTCTGTTTTACGATGCACTGAAGGCACACAGCCTTTCACTGAAGTTCCTTACATTTTTAGGTTTCTCAGTCCTTCTGCTCTTCTGCTCCCAAGAAACACTTTTTTGAGCACTGGAGCCAGCTGAGCTGCCACACTCCATGCAGCCTGTGGCAAATACAGTGCTAGGTGGCAGTGATGCAGTAGGACTATCTCAGGTCAAAATCCAGACGTCAAGGAAACTTAGAGGAGAAAAATCAGCAAAGGATTTTGAAGCCATCCACTGAGGTTGCAGAGAGAGAGAGCCATTCACTGGCCACAGCACTGGGAACAAGGCTTAGTTTACTGTTATTCAGCTGACCTACTGCACGACAATGGCTCATCATGACTCCCTGTCTACTTCTGCTCACCCTCCATGCTGCTTGCTGAGAATGCAAGACAAGGCTGTCTCCTCTTCAATGCTCATTCAGTGTTCAGCATCTTGGAGCTCTAGTCACCCTCACACCAGGCTTCCAGGTGCTACTGCAGTAAAAACAGTAATACATAACTGCAAAATCAGGATGAGACTCAAGTCAGAGCCAAAATTTGACATCTCACTGATAGGAAAACACTTAGCTAAGGCTGTTACAAAAATCGCCCACAAAAAGGCATTATGGATTGTCCCCCAAAATGAGGCTGTTAATCAAATGAGCACTGGTGCCACTAAYGATAAAAGACAAAGAGGAGATGAAGGGCTCATTGAAGTGAAGTGGTGATGAAATATAACCCTCTGATCCTTGGTTTGGATTCCAAGTTTTAAGAATCCCAGTTCACTCTAAAACCCCCAAATGATGGACAGGCAAAACTGCTACTGGATGTAGCTCCACCATGAACTCAGTGAAGAAATAACACAAAATTACATGTTTCCAGTCCTTCTCCTCACTGCGTTGTGCAAAGGATTTTGCAACAAGAACAGTTACAGATGTGCACAGAAAATGCAGGGTCCTCATCTGGGACAGGAAGTTACCTCAAATGATCCAAGCAACACTAAAGGAGCTATGCCATACCACACTTACCAGGATGCCAAGCAGGACATATCTGACTAATCCACAACTGTTCAGAAAAAGGCTTGTGTCAACACCAGATTTTGAGAAAAGAAGAAAGAACTATAGCTAGGAAGCAGCCAATGGGAAAGGCAGAGGCTGTGYTGTACACAGATACTATGTGCTTCACAAGGGGAGAGTTTGTGTCCTTGATGAACCACTGGAAGAGCCTACGGGGCCTTGCTAACACAACAAGCAGCAATGGCTAGAGTCAAGAGAATTTTTGTATCATTTTTGGAAGAAATATTCACATCCTTTTGAGCTCCAGATACCAAAAAGATGTTCTTCAGTTCTTCTCAGTTTCAACTTGAGCGCTTTGGAGGCCAGGAAGATATTTTCATATGTCAAGCTTAGTGTCAGAAGGATGGTAATGTGCATCTATAACTCAGTCTAACAGGCACCACCACCATCTGCAGATTTTCTCAACTCTGAACAGGCTCTTGTCATCATGAAATCCTGGACCAACAGCCACTGTAGTGAGCTCACTGCAGAGGTGCCGCACGTTTGATTGGCAGCACTGCACTTTCTGCACCTGCATTGTGCAGCACACACACGTACATTTCTGTCTGGACAGGGCCAATGTGAGAGCAATACTCTWGGCCAGCTAGCTGCTCTCTGTGTTAAGTGGAAACACCATCCCTGCTCCAAAAGATGCTGCAACACTGAAGTCAGTGGAGTTGTGGCCTCAGTTTAAATGGCACTTCTCCCATGATCACAGAGACTCACCCTCCCTTCCCTCTGGGGACAGCACATTTTCCCTTTTCTTGAATAATCTTACCAAGCTACATGCATCTACAGCACTAAATCCTGCACTCCTTTGGCAGTGAACCAAGGCTGCAAATGTAAAGTTCAGGTTGTGATTTCCTGCAGCTCCTAGAAAGGGAAGTTACACTCCAAAAGGTAGAAAAAGAACAGTTAATACTAGAATAACCATTTTAACATTACTGTTCATAAGACTGTGTGTCACATGTGTTCATGTGACTGTTCATAAGAGACTGCAGAAAAACTGATTAAATTCAAACAGAACTTGCAACATGCTAAACATGCTGCACTTGTGATACWGAGGAAGAGATACTGGATCCAGTGTCAAGAAGAGGAATTCACAGACTCCTAAGAAAAGACATCTTTAGGGTTATTGCTCTTCTGACAGCACTCTTCAACCAATAAATTATTTGTGAATTATAAAAAATAATAGTTTCTGTACAGTATCTCCTACAATTCTACTTTTTACTGTACATATAAGCAGATTAGCAGCAAGGTACTGGGCTTCCTGGGAGAGGAACAGCTTATGGAGTGAAAAGAAAACTAATGCACAACCCCAGCAGGTTTACTTTCGCACAGGCATTAAAAAAAGATGGAGAAATAAGCAATGCTATTGAGTTAGTGCAGAGATGGGCTGTACAATTCCAGTAGCTATTGCCTGCTTAAGCACAAAGAAATAAGATGAATAGAAGCCCTAATGTGACTGACTCACCCTCATTACTCAATAGCTCAAAGGGGGGGGGGAGGGTTGCCTTCTGAGATCATAAAATACATTTCTAAATGTCTTAAGGTGTGAGTCTATACAGATTATGTAGCCCAAAACTCAGGTGCCTTTTATTTTCCATGACTTGCATCTGTATGACTTTAAGAACTCCCGCATGTGCAGAGCTGAATAACTACTTTTGTTTTCGGAGTGTCTGTAACCATTTGTAAAAGACGGACAGACATGCACGTGCAGATGCACACACAGTACTGTCATGGGGACTTGCCTTCTGCTCTTTCTCGCTATGATCTTCCTCAGCCTAAAAATAAAAATATGTTATTCTGTGCCCTTTGTGCAAGAAAACATAACGTAAGAGTGTTTATTTGCCTATGAACACTATAATCTTCATAGATCGATATTAAAACCCTTCACACTTATTTTCACTGCCTAGTTCAATTGAACTTAAAAATTCCAGTGTATCTTGAGAGACTGCTGAACAGCTGCAAACTAGCCAAGGGATCACATTCCCACAGATGGTATTAGAATCCAAAGCCCTTCATGTTTGACTGCAGGATATGTACAGGTCAAATGAGAAGTTATACTGTCTGGGAACAAAGTTTCACAATCCTTGCAGACAGTATTATTTCTTTTTACAGTTCTTTGATTTAATGATGTTCACTTGCAAACTGCTATTTTACAGGTTTCTTCCATAGCGGCAATTCAAGGCCAATTAGCTACCACTAGAGGCCATATTCTATGTAAATTCTGCTATCTCYAAACTTTGTAGCTCCTCCACTAACTAACTGATTAAATGTAAGGTTTGAAGTAGTGTTTTCAGCATTAATCTGACAGGTGTCCAGAGGAATGCATTAGACTACACAGTGATCTAAACAGGGAGGTAGGATCTAGGGCCCTTAAACTCCTTATCTGCTCAGTATTATTAATTATGCTCTGCCTACTTTCTCATCCTCATTTACAATCTGTCAGAGACATGCAGGGAATTTACTGAATGGCGAAGTAGGAGGAGGTACGTAACTGGCTCTTGCAATCCTTATCTGGTATAGCTTTGCACAGTATCACACAGTGAAGGTAAGATCATCATCCCTGCCATCATCACCCCTTGCAGCTGCATCCACCTCACAGCACAGCACTCGTGTAGCCACTCCAGGAATTGCCACTAATGTTATGAGTTAGCTCATGAAAAGGCAAGTGGATGAAGATGAACATAGCAACTTCATTTTGCCTGTGCTTAGGAGTACCGAAAAGGATGCTAAAAAGTCCAGGGAGACCAAGCAGCCTAAGAACTCAGCTTCTGTCTGAACAGAAGCTACTTCCAGGTGCTTACTATGATGCTTAGGAATGCTTCAGAGCTCCAGAGTTTTGGAACATGTATTTGGGAGGCAGTGAACATCCCAAATGCTGCAATCAGAAAAAAGACAAAACTCAGAAAAAAACAGATGTTTTCATGATGTCTGTTTCAAAAATGGAATGACCAAGACCACCTCAGGTAACTTAGAGCTTTGGACAGCGCAAGCACAACTGTATACTCAGAAGCAGTAGCAGCCTGTTCCCAACTTCTATTTGTTCAGATGAACTCCAGAATCATCTTTCATTTTATTTTAACCAAAGTTAAAGAACTGCTTGGCAGATATGAGCTCTATATTGCTAGCCAAGTGCAAGGTTTTATTGTCTCTGTGTGACTGAGAAGCCAGCATGAGTCCCATAGGATCTTTGTTTCCTGATCTTGTGTATTCAGCAAACACTGTAAAGGGCAGACTGGTCAATGTGGCAATCCATTTACAATAATAAGGGCAGTAGGCAATTATGCTTTAGAGACAAAATTATTGTATATACATATATATAAGCATGAGAGAGAGAAAGAGCGTGAGAGAGAGAGAAAAGGGGGAACAGTACTGGTGGGAACAAACCAGCCAGTTGCTCAAATTCCATCATGCTTTCCAACCAACACTAATACAGTTCAATTCCAGATTCATCTCAAAAGTGGGCAAATGATTTATATCAATTTCCTACACTATAATCTCTCTGTAACAGAGACTGCGTCTTCCTGGATGTTTATATAACACAGTGCATCTCCGTGCATTACTGAAATATAAACATGAAATAATTGCAATGAGAAAAGGATGACCAAATGTTTTAGTGAAGATGGATACCAGCATCATTCCTCTTCTGAGATGAATTAGATATCCAAGTGCTTGAAATCAGGCTTCTCAGCAGAGAAGTAGTAGTCTGAGCATAGAGAAACATTTTATCTGCACAAGTCTTGGAACAGCATTGGTCTGTAAGTCAGGATCCCTTTTCAGACACCTTCACCCAACCTCAGTGCTGGTTTCAGGATAAAAATCTGTTTCAAGAACTGACTTTTGATGAAGCCCAAAGCACRGAGTAAACTCACCTGCAGTTGCTATAGCCCAAGGACATGCGCCTGCACAGGGGTCTAATGAGTCAAATATGATCATGCTCAATTCCCTCTGTTCACCCGGGAAGGGGCACTTTGCAGCCATGTGTACCAGCAGCACTTGGGGACTCTTGCCACAGCCAGAGCAGTGGGCCGTGCCTCTCATTAAACTGCTCAAAGCACTCACTCAAGCCCAGCTCTAATATAAGTTTGTGTTAAAGCAACATTCCTCCATCGCTATAGGTCTATATATATACCAACCTTTCTCACAGGCACTCTTCACAAATAGCACCCACTGGCTTAATCCTGTGCATAGTGCTGTGAAGAGAAAACACAAAATGCTCCAGCTGCATCAGAATGGGCAGTCTCAGAGTTTTCCAGTTATACTCACAATGTCTTTCTTTGCATAAGCCTTCCAGAATTAATCACCAGTGTATAAATTTGGGTGCTCATCCTTTTCCAGGCTGACAGGAATTGATGGCACCAACTGCCATACCAGGAAAAGTGATTCCTTCACTAGTATGGCAGACATGCCAGCCAGGAAGAGAAAATCTGATCATCAGACTTACTTGTTTTGGCTTTTCAGTGCACAAAAGGCTGTTTTTCTCRGAATTAGGGTGACTGCGACAATCTGTTTTTAGACAGAGTTAGAACCACAAGATAAAAGAGGCAGAAATCTTCTCATCTGCATATTTATCATCAAAATGCAGCAACTGCATAATTTAAGCTTAGTGTTAAAAATATTGTATGTATATTTTAAGGTTTTCCTATTCAGGTGAAAAGGAGACATACTTTCACTAAGGAGGTTAATTATTTCCTAATGGTGTGAAAACAACAGAAAAAAAAAGGAATCAAAAGAATTTTCTTACCCTCCCCCCTACCCTGAGGCTCAGCAAAGAGACATCTCCATCCATCTCCCTCACAGGCGCATACAGTAAAGAGGACTCAGAACAACAGAGCTGAGGCAYGTACTGGTAACTGGAATCCCACCTCGTCCCATGAGGGTCTGAACACTTACAAAAAGGGTGCAAGTTATGAGTGATTTGTATAGCGAACAAGAGAATCCCCTCTCAGCTCATTAACCCATTCATGTGAGAAAGGAACACCCTCATACACAGGAACAGGGCACAGCCCATTAACTAGCTGCCTGTGCTGGAGAAGAAACGGCTCTAGAACACGACTGATTGTACCACCCATAGGGTGAGCACCATGCCCATCTTTCTCCAGCATCACAATAGTAGCAGCTGCCTCCTCTGTCAGCTGGCTGTGGTGCTGAGCACAGCACAGCTGGGCTCTGCCTGCCTCATCCTCCCCATGCACACACTCAGGGAAGGGAGAGACGGGCTGTTCAGTAGCCCAGACTCTGTACAAAAGAATGACCTAAACACAGTTTTTCACTGTGGTGCTCAGTCTTGACTGTGGTCTATCATCTGGACTAGGAGGAGGTTTCCTTGTCTTTCCTCCCTATCTCCAGTATACATACGATGCCCTTATTTACACTCTGCAGAGCTGTAGTGGCTAGCTGTACAGGGGGCCCATCTTCTTAGCAAGATGACTTTTTCACCCAGGGGCATCTCAGTTTATTGTTGCCTTTCCCACTGGCTGCTTCCTTAACAGAGCACTTTTTTACATGTGACTTCCACTGCTGCCCACACAGACACAGGGTGCCCCAGGCAGGACCTTGCTTTTACTCTAGGAAGCATCCATTCACTCCTCCCAGGAACCCTGTGGCATGATCAGTCATTGCTTAGAAATGTCTCTGCAAGCTTGGCACAGCCCTGGGAGGGCTGCAAAGCCGGCTGTCTGGCCCTCCACAGCCAGCTGGTTCTCCATCAGCTGACAGAGCCTTCCCGTGCTCTCTGCTGGCTGCTTCTGCATCCTCACATAGCCATGCAATCCCCTCTACTTTGACAGCCTCATCCCTCAGATCCATAGTCCCTATAACTAGCTGACACACACATGTGGCTTCTGTTGAAAGAGACAAGTTAGAAGGACAGTGTATGACAATGCACCACAATCCAAAGACAGCCAATCAAACCAATAAATCCCCACTCGCTCCCCAACAGCTGTAGCCCAATTAAATTCAACAGTTCACAGGTGTTCGTGTAATGATTTTAACACAAAAAGCATTGCTCCCTTTAGGGGCCTTTAAAAAAATTTAGAGCTCTTTAAATTTTATATACCAACAACATCAAACCAAAGTAGGAAATAATAAAGAAGGAAAGGAGATACAGCAAAGAAAATGCACACAGAGTGTCAGCATCAGCAACAGTCTAATTAAACAATAGCCAACAGGAAAATGCACATGCTATTTACTCAGACACATCCCTTCTTGAGTTCTATGCACTGGATGCAAAACAGTTTTCTGCACAGTCTTTTCAGCATCATTGCACCAGCCACACTTTCATTCGTTAAGTTCCTCTGTCTCCTTAGGACAGAGCTGTGAATGAACCCACTAGCAAAGCAAAGGCCTGAATCTATCACTTCTCTCCATCTCTTTGACTCCCTCCCTATCACAGGTTGAGACTGAGTTGGTCTCCATAGAGTGCTAGAGAGGCTCAGCTATACAACTCTAGAAAAGACTAGTGACCCCAGTATTTTCTGTGGCCTTGCAGCACATGTTTAGTTAATCCAGGAAGGAATCTATGGCCTTGCTGTTCAGGTCATCTGCAGCATCTGTTAGCTATGCCAGCATCATGCTCTTACTAGATGCCTCCTCATTCTTGGGTTTTGTTACACCTTGCTAGCAGTTCTGGCCACAACATTGCTATTTCTTTCTGCAGTTTTCCCATGATTATAGGTGCTCTGTCTCCTTCTAATTTCCTTTCTCCCCCCCCCCCATTTCCTATTCCCACAGACCTGCAYACACATGAGCCCCTAGTAAAGCCAGGACCACAGCTAGCAGCTGCCATATCTCTATCTATTGTAGGACGCATGAGGAGGCAGGAAGCAGCATACTCCCCGATTCTCMTAAACCTAGAGAAAGAAGCATCAGCCTGGAGAAGAACAGATACCTTCAGGATCCCTACAAGGCCTAGAAGAGGTAAAAGATTTGAAATGCCTCAAATTGCAGGGAAATTCAGATATAGCCCTTGGTATGATTATCTGTTGATGACTTCTGACTTTCCCATGGTAAGATACCAAATTCAAAGTGGATCTGAAGATTCTGTTCTGAAGCAATACTGATTTCAGCTTTGCATTCTTATAAAGAAATGTGATGAATTCTTATAAAGAAACATTTTGTTCAAAGCATTTTTGGTTTGGCCAGCTCTGTTCTAAGTCAAAAAGGTCTGAGAGGAGAAATCATTTTCTATCTTTCTGGGG
>NW_028185750.1:619770-623784 GCF_003343005.1 Rhea americana | reverse complement strand
AAAAAAAAAAGTAAGAAACTGAAGTATCCCAGACTTCAAAAATTAAGATATAGTGTCAAAATAGTGTATAACAGGGTTTTCCCAGAGCCTTTAAAAAAGAAAGAAACCCACTCTGGTGGGTCTGTGAATCCAGGAGTTATCACAGGAGTAAAGCCTGTACTTCACTGGACAGCTCTGGATCTTGAAGTCTGTTTCTTCATTAGCAGTAAAAGCACAGTACAGCAATAGCATCCCAGTCTGCCTTTCCCAGAGTGATAAATCCTAAATCACCTTCTAGAAGCATAAAGAAGCAGGGTTCCAGACTTCTTTCCTCTTCTGTCCTCTCTGAGAGATTATGAGAATGCCACACTGTCCTACTGGTTTTGCAATAATGTAATCTCCCTAGAGAAGACAGACTCATAGAGCACTATGGAGCTCTTTGAAGCTACATATCTTATTTATGCACCTAAAGCACCTAGCACACTGGGCTCCAACCTGGGAGATTCCTTTAGGAATTACTGCAATATAAATAGTAAATAAATATGAGTAATTATCCAAGGATGATAACCAGTGATTTAGATGTGCAAAGGCCCCAGGATGCAAGTGCTACTCTCCTGAGATACTTAGCCATCCTTTCAAGATGAGTGAAGACATCCAAGTAGGCTAATTACAAATAAAAATGTCTCTTATACATAAATCTCATCTAAATTCAGAAGTGATRGAAAAAGAAATTGAGAAGATATTAAGGAAAAGTTCAATAATGTTGTTGAGAAAGGTTAATTTTTAGAGACTTTTTTTGTGATATCCCAGAAGCTCCTTAAATACAAATATAGTTAAACCTTAAATAGCAACTGCAAGTGTCAAACCAGAAAGGCAATGTAAAATGAATAGAACTGTTGGGCTATGGAAGCATCATGGCAAAAACCACAACAATTTCACTTTCTTAGTTTAGTTTCAATTTATAATTCACACAAGTAGCTTAAACACATCGATTTGAGATCAAAACAGAACTCCAGGTTACATAGCATCTGTTCTATAGGAGGGTGCTGTGTGCACTGAGATAATTTTAGATGAATGTGTTATAAACAAGATCTGTGGAACATTGCAGAGTAGCAAGTTTTGAGAGAGAAATACAGTTTAAATGTATAAATTGTTTAGAATGTTTAGCATGTGGTTGTGAAGCAATCAACCAAAGAATCTCTGTTTTTGCAGAGGACAGATCATACAGATGAAACAGTTGCCTGGTATGTGTTTAATGTAAGACTCATTAAGCATTTGGAGAAACTCCTCCTTACTCTATGCAAACTTGGTGATTATAAGGCCATAGATTCTTGCTGCTGGTTTTGTTCTTTTGCAACACCTCCCCAGGCTGCTGCTGGAGGATCATGCCTGCATGCACTACTTCCTCTGTCTGGGAAAGGCCAATTGATGACCAGGCTTTCTAGCCTGACTACAGCAACTGACACCCTGCACAGAATTGGAAAGCAGCTAGCACAGCTCCCTYTGAGACACTATAACCTTCTGGTTCCAGAACAGATGCATTTCTTATCAAGCATTCAGTCTAACAKCAATGTTTAGGTGATCCACTCTGTAGACCTGCTGAGGTGTACAGCACTATATGAATTCTCACCTGAGTGAAACCTGTGCAGAACYACAACATTTTTCACCATCTAGAGCCAGGGCTGATTATAACCTTCTGCCCTAGTAATGGCCCACTCCCTCGAAAAGACAGTAGCTGCCAAGTCCTGCTTTCTTCTATATCAGGTTCTCCTGAGATACCTGGTCTTGCTGAACTGACCTGAGACACTGCCACACTAGGCACATTCCATTCAGTGAATGAAGACAGCTCCATTCTGCTGCTGCAAAGGCCAGCAAGAGGCCCATTCATTCCTCCACTGTTGCAGCAACTCTATTCTGCCCTATGGGGTGGAGACAAATGGGTTTGACTGCCTTGATAGCATGGCTGCCCTGCTGTTGCATCTTCTGAAAACTCTCTGCTGAAACTATGGAAGAGAACAGAGTGCAAGYGAGCATCAGGCAAGACCACAGAGCCTGAGCCCCATTAACAATGACACATATTCCCACCTCAGCTGGGTAAAACCACCAAAGATAACACCTCTCAGAAGATGTTCTAGAAGTCTTACTTCAGTAGAGTCCTTCTGTAAGAGACCAGAGATGTGTGGGAGAGGTCACTGAGTCTTCTATACAGCCTCCTTGCGGATGGCACTGGTCTCCTGTAGTGCTCTGCAAAGGGAAAAATTACACCCATCCTCCGAACCAGCTCAAAACTGGAGACTCAAAAAGGAGACTGCCAGAATTGGTGGCCCATTAAGACAAGATGAGACTGGTTGCGCGTGGGGCATGCTGTGACTGCCTCCCAGCCTTCTGCAGACACCGGCCACTTTCACATGTTCATCTTCTTGCATATTGAGCCAATGTACTGTCACTCACAAAGTTTATATTTAGATAAGTCCTTCTGTTGAACTCTGATTAAATATAACTCAGTTGAATCTGACACCATGAGAGAAGCAAGGCCGGAGGTGAGACAGAGAACAAGAAGGAGAACACGAGAACACAACTGAACAAATGCATTTAAAGCTGCAAAGTTAACACAAGGCTGCACATCTGACTGAGATACATCTTATGTTTGTTTCTTTTCAGCTCAGCAATAGTATTAGTTGCGGAGAGGTCATCTTACCCTATCTTTCTCTCTCATATCTCTTACTAGATAGATATGCCTGAATCTTCCAAATTTACAGGCTGAATGAAAATTCTGACAAACACTTGTCTCCCTGACCTGTCAACACTTACAACAGTGCCTGACTGACAGAGGCACGAGAGGGGAAGCCAGAACCTCTGAAAAAGCAGGTGTTTCTGGACTAATTTTGGAGTCTTCTGAAAACAATTAGCTCTTAGCTACTATGTCACAGTGCAACAACAAACCTATGGCAGCTCAAGCTGCAATTCAGGCCAAGGGCTCAGTCTGGGCTCTTTCCTGATATGGTTTGCCCTGCAATCCATTTTTCAAACAGTGATCAAATCTAGTTGGGAGAGAGTAGCTGCATCTGAGAAAGGACCAGAGTTGAATGTGTATATATTAGCAAAGAAGTAATTAAGGAGCTCAGATATAAGAAAATTGCCCTTAGATGCTGAGAAAATGTGACCATTGCAGTAGATGAGGAAAGGTGTAGCACTGCAGTATAAGAGTTCACAAGAAGTAATACAGTAAAGTTAAGAAACAGATCTTCAGGCTTGCAGGACTCAGGTGCTGAAATCAACTGAGCTGTGTGCTTAGTTCTCTGAAGGTTTTCAGTAGGCTGCAGGATACAGCTCGTGGCAGCAGAATGCATTGCATCAGGCCAAACAGCCAAGAAAAGCCTCATAAGTCATCACATTTTAAAYCTGGTTGAACCATCTGCATATATTTAAGAAAACAATCCCATTAGCTGTACTGTAAGGAACTAAGCAGAGTTGTTCCTGCTTCTGGAAGTGTACCCTCATCCCTGTATCCTAATAGCTAGTCCTGAACTACTTTGCTCTATTTGTCTAACTTTCTTTATGGCTACTTGCTCTACTTGACAGTTACGAAGTCCACTAGGTTTAGTTACAAACTGGGCAGGGGCAAGGAGAAGCAGCAGAAGAGAGGAAAAAGCACATAGAGCRACACTGTTGGGCTTACAAGAGTTAAAATGCTGCGTGTCCCAGTGCCTATAGACTGTCTCCAGTACTGATAAAACAGTGTGTGTTGAAACATCTGCTAGGCAAGCCTTACTTTGTCCTGCTGCAATCTCTTCAATTATTTTTTGTGTTGTGTATTTTACAAAGGATAAATCAGGGAACATTTCAGGAAATGTTTTCTCATTCTAAAACTTATCAAAATATTGCTGACACTGATCCATAGCTGGGAATGTCATTCCTGAATAAACATGATGTCATTCTCATTCCATTCATACTTCTCCTGGACAGCTGCTGTCAGCCTCAGTGAAGAAAAATGCCACCTCACCGGTGACAGCTGCCACTTGAGGTACTTTGTGT
>NW_028185750.1:616106-619725 GCF_003343005.1 Rhea americana | reverse complement strand
AAAAAAAGCCAGTCATGCAGATGCTATTTAAAGTATGTTGCATCTTGATGAGAAATGCAAAAGCTAATATGTGGCAGGTTGTTCTGTGTCCAAATCTGGACAATGAAGAATAAAGGACATTTCTGGTCTCACCTTCCTAAGAAGCAGGACTCAGACAAGGCCCTCAATCCTGAATTACATTTGCCTTAAAAAGAAAAATGTAGTGGCTAAGACATGCTTTGTTTCTTGGGTTTTTTTATTCTTATTTTAATCTAGATCTGTAAAGTCTTTGAGCTTATAGGAGGGGAAAAAAGAGCAAAGCAAACCCAGTACTGATGCTCACTGTGACTTTATACCTTCCATGCTGCAGAAAATACTTTATTGAAGGCGCACTTCCAGTTTGGTGYCACATGCAAACTTGCTGAAGGTGCATTCCATCCCACTGTGAGTAACTCGGAACTTTGCAAAGAAGCCAATTCTCGACGCAGAGACTGACCCCCAGTGCCTGACTGCATWTAGTGGAGACTGTGTCAAGGGCCTCGGTCAGGTTCCAAAGAGAAAGTGATGCATTGGTGCCTCAGTAAAGATGTAGACCACTCCACAAAGGACAGGAACATGTAATACTTTGAGAACTCTGACAAGGCTCTAGGATAGTTCAGAAGGACACAGGTGGATGTCTAGTCAGGCTAGAACAAAAAATATTTTTACCTCCAATGTTATTTTTTATTAAGTTCCTAGACCATAAAAAGCCTCAGAACTAATCCATCACCAACAGTGAGGAAGAAAATTAAGATTTTAARTATCAGACATCCTTGATATTTGATGATGAAAACTGTTTTCAGCTAGATCTAATTGTGAATCTCGTACTAGTATATATTGCTTAATTCTATGAATACAAGACATGCAGTTCTGCTCCAAGGGCAGAATCCTGCCCATGAATATAAATTTGTCACAATATAAATGAATATAAACTTACCACAGCAAAGCCAATTAAACTATCAACAATCAGGTACCCTAGTTTTGGACCCCCACAGAACACTGACAGAAATACAGGGATTTTCCAATCACTTACATGTTTTGTATCAGTGTGTCCTAGACCACTTCCCATTGCAGTAAATGATTAGAAAAGTGAGTAGAAAACCCACTGCTGAGAAATGGTCTATGTCTCAAAGAGTATTTGAGGTATTCCCATCTCCACCCACTCATGCAAAGAGAGAGAAAGCACACCTAATGGAAGAGAACTGTGTCTGCAGTTTCTGATAGCATGTGGAGCCAACTGATAAATTTTACCTAGAAAATGTGTGACATTTTCAAGACTGAGAGGAGGTGATAAAAAGGCAAATAGCAAGCACTGTCACTGGGAACACAGTTGGGCACTTTCCAATTTACCTGCCATGAGAGGATAGTACAACACATAGGTTTGTAACAAATCATTACTTTTTCCATGACTTCAATCATATTTGCAATTTGTTGGCAACCAGATTTCTCCTGCAATCATTGTAGGAATCATYCTGCGCTGGTGTAGCTCACCAGTTGCTTTCCAAGCATGGAGACAGACAATCCTTGCCCCAAAGAACAACCCAGGCTAAATCAGTTTTCTGTTCCTGCTGGCCTCCAACTTGCATTGCTGCTTCAGTGTCAAAGAGGCAGATGTGTAATCTGGGAAGCTTTCCAGATGCTTCTGGAGCAGAGAAAAGCATTGTGAATCWTTGGTACTAAGCAGGTTCTTTCAATCTGTCACAATACCATTAGCAGCACTGAATACGTATTCACAGCACACTCAAGATAGCAAGCACCTCATGGCGGAGACRCTAGCATTTACCAGACACAGATTCTTAAGGAATAAATAAATAAATAAATAAGCTATCTTCCCTTGTACACTGTGGTGTTTCGTCATGCAGACTGTGCCCAGCAGCACTGCTCTGCCCCTAACAGAATGGCATCAAGGCCATGCTAGGTATGAGCTCTTTTATAGCCATAGATGTTGCACTAATAGGTGTGCTTGCTAGCACTGGGCCATCGCTTTATTATTTCTCCTGTCCCATAAATGCTCKCAGGTGCTTTTCCAAGGAGTTTGTGCAGATTGCCAAGCAGAGGGGAAGCATGACACTGACATGGCCTCTGGCTCTTCCCTGAAACAGCAGCTTTTCTGTCATTGCCTGGAARTGCTCCAGTTTCTTTACGGCTCTTGAAACGTGGCTCAAGCAAGGCTGCCAACACATGTTCCTCCATGTCAGACACTGCTCTGATTCTGGAGCCTGCGAGGAGCCTGACAGCTATCATTCTGCCTTGAATATCCCAGCCCTGGCGTCTCTGTTTTCAAATTCAGTCCACATCAGCCTGAGTAAGAGGAGCTGTCAGGTAACTGGAAAAACAATAGCAGCTCTTGCTTTAATTTGCATGCCCATCACTGAAATCCTTTGTCACTAACTCAAGTGGGCAGTAGATAAAAACTAAGCGAAATATAATGATCCAATTGACATAAATGCATGAAGAGAGCATCTCTGCTCCTAACCTCATGCTTGCCACTATTCTGGTGCAGATCTGTTGTGTCAAAGCATCAGAAAATAAGTAGATACCAGCATGCTGGAGTCCCCTGCTCAACATGATGTTTATCAAGTCTCCTCACAAGCTGTCCAGTTCTCCTTATTTTAGAGAAGCAGCAAGTGGCCTCTTTCTTCAACCTCTCCTTCAACACCCCAGCACCCTTTCAGCCCCTGCTGGGACTGCTCTCCAGTAGTGTCCCATGGTAGGTGGCTAAAGACAGAAAGAAAATTTCTTTCTGCACATTTTTGATGGGTGTCATATTTGCCTCGGCATTCTGACACAGAACTTCATCACCTCCTCACCATTCCTACCTGCTGGTCCCTCCATGCAGCCTTATTCCCCTCTCGGGTCTTCGCCCGGACCTAAACAGCCGSTGGGAGCCCGCGTGTCGCAGGGAGTGTGAATCGTGGGCACCTTGAGCGCCGCCAGGCCCTCCCGCCGTGGGGCAGCCACGCACCCTCAGCCTGGCCCCCCGCCCTGCCGAATGCCCTTTGCAGCCTTACCTGGCGCTGTGTCCTGGGGGACGCTCCGCTTCCACGCACCGCGTCCCCTCGCAGCCTGGGGCACCGCCACTCCTGCAGCCCTGTCCCGCAGCGCCAGCCTGGCTCCATTTCCTCGTCCTCCTCAGGGGACGCTGGCCGCCCAAGGGCAGTTTCCTCAGGAAGGTTTCTGCCTGGGCAAGGTGTCAGGGTGCTCAAGTATCTTTGGGATTTCCACCGTTTTTGCTGATAAAACACTCCTCTAAGAAGGCCGGTGCCTCACTGAAAAACGGTGGTACCGCCTTAGGACAAGGGAGCGCCCRGTCTGCGGCCAGCAGTCAGTGAGGTGCCAAAACGCCGCCGCTCTGTAAAGTCCTGGTCCTCCAGATGGGACCGCTGCAGAAAGAGCTGTCGTTGCCCCATGGAGATGGCTGCTGCGAACGTCTGTCCCGGCCACACAGCACGACGCCATCGGCAGCCCCACACTCTTCCCGCCCACCCTGCCATGTGGGAGAGACTATGGTGGAGCGGAGGCTTAGTGGGCCGGCGCCGGCACCTTACCTCTGCGCCAGCTCGGGTGGTGCTGGCATCTTCCCTCAGCGTTGGCACCTTCC
>NW_028185750.1:603005-615413 GCF_003343005.1 Rhea americana | reverse complement strand
CGGCTCCTTCCTGCACCTTCCCTCCGTGCCAGGACCTTCCTGCACCTTCCCTCCGTTCCGGCTCCTTCCTGCACCTTCCCTCCGTGCCGGCCTGGGGCGGCGGCAAGGGGAGCCAGACCCTTTCTCTCGGCAGCTAGCGGAGCAGGAAAGCTCTTGAGGACGGTGCGAGAGGGCAAAGCAGCCGCGAAAGGCGCCCGGCGCAGAGCCTCCTCCGTCTTGCAAGACGCCTGAAGGACAAACCTCGGCAAAGAAAAGCTCTGGAAAGGAGTTAATTAAAGAGTTGCCCTCCGCTCCGGCGCAGGCCCCGGCCCTTTGTGCACGCTGAACTAAGCCCCGGCGGTCCCCRCTACTAATTACGACTGAGCTGAGGCGCGCTACGATGTTAGCGCCGCGGGACCAGGCTGCGCCGCGCCGGGCAGAGCCCCGCTGACRCGGCCTCTGCCCCCGGCCGAGTGCGTTTGCACGGCGTCGGGGCAGCCAAAACTGCAGCCACGCTTCACTCGGAAACCCTCAAAGCGGCCCTTTGCCCTGCAACAGTGACAGGCAAGAAGCACCCTTTTTTTTTTTTTTCCTCCTGCCCCTATAAATGAGGTTCCTGTGGTTTTCTCCYGAGTAGGTGAGTCCACAGGTGGAAATGCAGCGCATGCAAGTAAGCACAGAGCCGCGGCTGCAGCACGTTCCCGCGTCGTGGCGGACAGTCTCTGTTCTGCTCAGGGTCATCAGCGGCTCTTGCAGCTGGATCCAGCTCAGCACGTTGAACCAGAGCGCAGCCCCGGCAGCCGGAGCCAGCAGCACGGCATCCTGCTGTCGGCACAGCTCTGCGCACGCTTACCATCATAACAGAAAGAGTKTCTTGGTATTCCTGTTGCTCTGTATAAATGCAATTGCAATGCTCTGCTCTGTTAACTGCCTCATCTAGCGACTGGCTGCATAATTTGCTGTATTTTTTCCTCTGTTAACTGAATATGGCTTCTCTGAGTTTCTCCTACTGTCAGTGAACACCAATGCCACRTCCCTGGCAGCCCTGGCCTTCTCCTTACATGTGTTAACTCACTGAAGACAAATTCTGGGCGTTAGTTGGGCTAAATGTTGCACATACATGATAATCATCAACTTCTCTGCAGATTGCATTGAACAGCACACAATAAAGTATCACAAATGTGAAAACCTGGAGTTATTTTCTTACGTACTATCAAACTTCAGATTTCTCTTTTTGCAAACCAGTTGCTTGCCAGTTTGTTAGGAGAAGCAATCTCCTTGCACCACTTGATTAGGTTAAGAGCAGGGTACCGGCACGCATGCATGTTCAGCACCGAGTCCCTTCAGAAATCCCCCGTAAGAACAGTTGCAGGCTGTTCCCTCGGGTCTGCTCCGAGAGCTGATAGTCTCTATCTGTCCAGTCCAATAGATACGCCAGCCTTGACCTTCCAAGTTCGGTTAATCGTGGCCGCCTGCCAAGAGGCCCTCACACGAGCATCTCGCTGGAGCATTAATGGGAAGCCGGGAACACTGGCTCTGCAAGAAAATGACTGCTTCAAACAAGGACAAAATCAGAAAGCAGAAAATTAGAGCTTCAACCATAAAGTTCAAAGAACATGGGGGAAAAGCATGAAAAATAATTTTGACATTTTGAAGTAGAACTCAATTGTTGCATTAAACTGTATTTTTAATAAAAAATAACAATAACAGCATTCCAAATATCTATTTTATAAGCTTTACTAATGTATATTTTTTTAATACATGTCAGAAATTCTTACTTGAGGCAAATGCAATATTTATAGAAAGCAAGAGACTTCAAAACAGCTCCAGAGACTTTAAGCTCTCAGTTTATTCATAGATTTAGAATAACTCAGGAATACAAAATGACAAAATGTACATTTTTTATATTGTTTACTAATGTATTGTCTCTTGTCCCTGATCCGTCATTCCCCTGACTGGAGGAAACACATTCAGCTTCTTCACTCTCTTTAATGCTACATACTCCTGGAAGGAAATATTCCCATTTGGTGAAAAATCTATCACAATTCTGTCTTGCAGAATATCGCTCCCGGAGAATTATGCAAAGATCAGTAATAAATACATTTCTACAATGACAGTCATTTCTTCTTTTGGTCATGATTTGTATCTATTACTTGCCTTATCCTTTCCAGTTCCCAGATAAACTCAGAAGGTGATGAGAGTGACGAAGGGAAGAGTCTGGGCAGCTTCTGACCAAAATAAGAACGGAGGTTAGCCAGTGGCCGTGAAGGTTAACAAGAGGTTAGAAGTTAGTTAAACCCAAGTTAGACGTGCCACAAGATATGGACAGACCCCCTCAGTTTCCACAGACAAGCCCCTCCAGTAGTGTTGGCTGCTATGACTCAAGTCCCAGAAAAACATATTTAAAAAAAATACCAAATGTTGGCTTTTATTTATTAAGCTTTTGTAAATCTACTACACATCTTCTCATACAGGAGGCATTTCTGAAATTGCAGAAATTGCTGTTTCTTCCTGTGTCTTCAATAAGCAGGTGAGCAGGCAAGCTTGTTTCACATTTGCTGGCACAGTTGTGGTGAGGCAGTTTCACTTACAGTTCTTATCCATTTTTTATTATATTTTTACAGTTGTAACAAAACGTTGCTATAATAGAACACAGACAAATTTTGGAGCAACCAGTCTGCATCACCCCATCTATGGCAAAGCCTCAGCATCACTCCGAGGATGAAGAGGATATGCTCAATCAGAAGCCTGACAGACCAGGAAAGCCTTGCAGCATGAGCTGAAATCTGCAGCTCTGGTGAAACAAAGCTGCAATATTTGGTGCAATTTTGTCAGAGTAACAGTGAAAATCCCAAAGCAAAACTACGTTTTGTTCAGGAAAGAAAAAATAACCACTTATGTAATTGCATTCAAATGTAATAATCTTGACAATCTTTTGCTTCTCCTTTTTATTTCATCATCATCTAATTTTATAGTGAAAATTGTCTGATGCGCTTCTAAAAGGTAATTTAGACTCAGATTTTGGGGTGTAAGCTTATTCCACATACTTTGCTATATGCCTGGCAGAGGATACTGGGAAGCAAAGGAATTTGCAGCCCACAGACACAAATAACTAGATGTGCAGCATGATACAGATCTGGGCAGATTCAGAGTTATTTTGCCTTTCCAAGAAAATCCTGGATAAGAATTATTCAAAAAGACATGTTTCCCTGGCAAAAGATAAGTCCAGAGCTCTCCCAAATGTACTGCTAATGAATCAACAGCTAAACCACTCAGCCAGCTCAATGTTGTGCAAGATATAAAGCAATAAATGATGTATTTCCGCRACACAAATTGCAGCAGCACAGACATACCCTGAAAAGCCTAACTGTTGAAAGATAATTAGCACACCGGTTCAGTATAATACTACAGAAAGTTTCTTTTCTTATTAGACTGGTGTTTCTAACTTATACCAAAGTCCTGGTCAAGCAAGAGTTTCAGTATCTGATGAATGAGAACATTATTTTGCCCTCTCACTTTCCTGATAGAAAAGAAGAAACAAAATTTTTAAAGTTGTAAATCTCTAGTTGGACGCACATGAGCAAAGATACAGTGTCTGCCCAAGATATGCCCAAGGACTACAGACCTCAACTGAAGAATGTCAGACTGCAGGTGTAACCAGGACTACGTTTCCCATAGAATCAACCTTCTATAATCAGATAAACTTACTAGTGGCCACCTATATTCAGAATAACGTTTATAATATTGGGGCAAGAATAATTTTACAGGCTAACGCAAGTTAACATTGCTAGATTCTGCTTTAATTCACAGTAATGTCCACTGCTAAGATGAGAGTTTACCCAATCTTCTTCCCACCCAGCAACTGCACTTGTCCTAGGCACATTTTTATAAATAGATGTTTTTAAAACTGATGCATTTGCAGTAATTCCAATCACAACCATCCAAAACTGGAACTCAGGGCATTAAACGTCAATGATTGAAAAGTGAAAATAAGTGCTGAGAGCCTTCTTTTTGTTTTCCCCTAGATTTCTGGCATCTCAAGTTCATACTACAATTCCTCACATAGTGCCTTGACTCCAGCATCTGGCCTTTAAGAAAAAACAGTAGTTGTCCAAAAACATGTGACAAAATCATACAAGTTGGTACAAGCAGAGCTGGAGGGGTGGAAGAAACTGGTGAGTCAGCTCATCACAGAAACATATTTAGAGCTGAACTGGCTGTAAAACTCAATAGGAACTATGTGTTCTGGGGCACTGGGCCAAAATATGCCCAAGAGCCTCCAGCTCCATTTTACAGAAGTACCTCTATCTGTGCAAACAAACACTTCTCAGAGCAAAGGATTTCAGCTGAGAAAGTGAACTGCTGTTTGTGAGCTTTTCACAAGTGGCTTTGTGCTGCCAAAGTCTGGATCCTTCAGAAGGAGATGATTTTCCTCCCTGCCATTTCCCTTTCCCTATACCCTTTTGGCCAGCTCCCAAAGGACCATGCGCTTCAGGCTCCACGGTCTGCGTGGCTCATCCATGGAGTGGCCACGTGCTCGCACTCACAACCCGTTGTGACCCTGCACCTCCCCTGCCACAGCCCCAGGCATTCCTCCAAATGCAAAACACCAATATCGACTGCCCCTTTTCTGCCTCCATGCAGGGGCACCAGCATGGACCATCCAGCCTAGCCCATGGCAGGCGTCAGATGGAGGAGAAGCGCTGGGCACCGAGCYGAAGGAAGGCACCGAGCCAGTCACCCCAGGCCCCTCCTACCCACTTCTGTCTGCTTGTTTCTTTCCTGATTATAAAATACCACCTTAGGGAATTAAAGTAAACAGGAAAACATCTGGGATGCAGAGTAAGGGTACAGTCCAGAAAGAAACAGCATCACAAGGCAAACCCAGCCTAGAACGAGCTTTACTGACAGGCGCAAAACCACACCGAGCTGCTCATAACGGCAGTGTAACAGAACCCTCTTTTATTTATTTTTATTTGTCCTAGTRTATATAGAATCACCGGTTTCCACAAAACCGAAGAGCAAAGCCTTGCTGATCAAAAATGCACTGGTAACAAACATCATGCTATTATTTGCAGAGAAACGATCAACTTTTAGGTCCACTGCCCCTCAAAGGCATGGGAAAACTGTTTCAGATTAGGTCCAAGGAACAAATTCTTTGGTTTGATGACACCAAAGAACTCATTCAGCTCAGCTACAAACGACGAGGTAACATGCTGACCTCCATGGTAAGCTTCTAAACCAGCAATGGCAAGTTTTGGAAGTTAATACGCAAATATACGCCAATAAAATTTTTGGTTAAACTGTACAATAAACATTTGTTCTTTATCTGTATGGAAACCACTTGTGGTCATAAGGTCTAAGGCAAAATGGCAGCTATACTGGGCATCTAGATAGGTGGTTACCAGTGACACYGTGCACAGCTGTTGCCTGTGCAAAACAGTAACTGGTGCAATTCCAGCAGGCTCAGCAGAATGACAGACAGCACCTTTCTGAAGCATTTGAGCTGGCACTTCCCACTGACACTGAATTCATGCAGCTCCTGTGCAAGGACAGGATAGCAGAGCAAAAGCTCTGCAAAATCCCATGCATTCCCATCACCTCTGTAACATGGCCAAGCTGTGTTTGCTGCTAAGGTGCAGCAGGAATGCTCTGGCAGCAGTCTGATACGCTACTGGGTCCTAGATTAAGTGAGGGCTTTCTATATTGGGTACTGACATTTCCCTGCTCATAGCTGCTGCAGCAGCAGTGCTGTCATCAGGGCTCAGCACAGCAACTGGATCAGGGAGATGGGGGAAAGTTGCTCATGCTTTGGACATGCTGCTTGAGCAGGACCYACAGGCTCCTGTGCTAGGGGAGCTTCGTCTCTCTCCAATACTCAGTCTTAGCAGGACCTCACTCCTTCACTTCTTGCTCCCCWGCTCATTCTCAAGGCTGACATGTTTGACTGTATTGTGTGTGTCCCCTGCTAATTYGTGACAACACCAGTGACTGACAAGAGCTGGCACCTTCCCCATCAACACGCACTCTTGGCCAGCATGAGCAGCAAAAACTGCAGTCAAGGAATCTCTTAAAGCAAATGCTGGAGTGAGTGTTTGTAGCTATATCTTGCAAGTGCTGTTCACAAGCTTGGCTCCTGGGGCTGGAGTATATAGTCTCCAGTGTGAGCCTAAGTGAAGTTAATATTAATGCTACAAATATTAATGCTACAGCTAACTCAGCCAGCTGCTGCACAAGGGAAAGAGAAGGGCTTGTAGCAGATAAATGCCTGCAGCCTATTAGTTCTCTGCAAGGCAGCAATCTCATCCTTCCAGGTGCGCACTGTGGCATTCAGCTGCAGCACATCTGAGTGCTGCAGAGATGGCAACCTCTGCACAYGCCAAACACGTGTAGGAAACATTTCTGAGAGGCATCTGCTCCAGTTACCCATCCCACTCTGTCCTCTGCTGTTCCTGACAGGACCGCCAACAGCGGTGTCGCACACCAGGGTTCTCGCTGTCAAGAATGATGCTTTGAAGCCGCCCTCCTACGCTTCAGTCCCGGCTCTGCCACTGAGCCATTGCACAAGCACAGTGCAGTGCAATGTGTCGAGCCTGGGCAGTGGGTGCTTGCCTCAGAGCGCCCCAGAGCTCGATCTCCCGTCGGCCAGGCAGGGACACAGCTCAGTGTGACCCGACACTTCTTGCCCCGGTTTCCTCGGAGAGACGGAGAAATTAGCCAGGATGCAATGGAGGTGTAGTAAGTAATGCACTGGAAGGACTTCCTGCTGAGCAAGAAGTGGTGATTTTTGGACACTTCTGGGTGCACAGATAATAGCAGTTAGACATTTTGGTGTGTTCTATAGTAGTGTCTCTGGTGTCACTGTCTTCTCCTAAAGGACCAAGCTTTCCCATTTACTCTCTTTCCAGTGAAAGTTGTAAGTGACATCTGCTGAGGTGGAGAAGAAATTTTGTTCCAACAAGTTCCGGCACATTAAACCTAAGAAACATGCTGGAGGTGCAAGAGTCTCCAGTGATGTGTGCTCCTTTCCTCTGAGATGTGCCTCTCCTAAGGACAGCATAGGGTGAGCCAGCCCAGAAAAAARCTATTGTTTAGATTTGCCTTTGCCTTTTGACACTTTCATTGTACKTTTTTTTTAGGGTTGTAAATCTCCTGCAATGTCTTTTCAACACAGGTGAGAAGAGGCAATATCTAAAWGGCTGAAGAAGAAAATGTTCTACCACCTGAGAGCAGCACTTTATCTCCCCAGTAACTTTYGGGTATCTTGGGCTGGTTTGTCTTTCTTCTCTTCCACTGTGATATTTTTCAGTCAATGCTTGTCTGATTCTTTTTTTATTATTATTCTTTCCCTGAATTGCAGGTAGCTTTGAAAAAACACGCATGAACCAGCCCTGCCAGGTGAAAAATAAAGGCTCCTGATTGCTATCATTATTATTATACCACTAGACATTTTATTAACGCTAAAGTATGACATTTCTCTCCAAATAAAGGCCTTCTTTTGCCCTTCTGCATGGCTACTTTATTGAATCCAAACTCCATTTCCGAGGATCTTCACCCGTTTAAATGCTGCTGTGTTTCTAAAAGCAATTTAACCTTTCATCTTTTATGGATGGATCCTTTTTTTAACAAAAATCCTATAGGGCCATTTTTCTCCTCATCTCCTTGTGATCTCAGTGATATTACGTGATGTAGCTTTTGAAGAAGAAATGCCGAAACAGCAGCTTTACCACCTGCAGCTAATGCTGCAGGAAGAAGGAMAGGCAACCTGGAAAAATCCCTTTTCAACATTTCTCTCACAAGCTCCTGGTAAGAATCCCCCAAACTGACAATGTCTCTTGCATAGAAATTAAGTGCTCGGAAAGGGGAGGATGGCCTGGAGATTTTGYGAGTGTAAAACCCATTGGTTTGTTTTTCAGCCTTGCATCCTTTCATTACATTGATGAGTCAAGTGCTGCACAGCTGTAATTATTTATTTTTGGCAATGTCTGTGCATTGTCCAGAATAGCATGGTCTCCTGGGATGAAGAAAGTCATCCCGAGCACAATCCGTGCCAGCGAGGTGCAGCGTTTGGGGAGAGAGCTGTTTCCAAGGCATTGTTAGGTGATTTTACTGCTTACTTACAGCACAGCTCACATGGGACTCGGTTCAATAAAAAACAGACAAACTACAGACACTAGTACATATTTTCCCCTACTAAATCCTCTAATCCTAGTTCTTTCCAGA
The DNA here is from genome assembly GCF_003343005.1 of Rhea americana. Lineage (NCBI taxonomy): Eukaryota > Metazoa > Chordata > Aves > Rheiformes > Rheidae > Rhea > Rhea americana. The sequence continues at coordinate 607,211 of NW_028185750.1, read as the reverse complement.
GGGAAAGGGAAATTCAGTCTCTCTCCATGCCAATGCATGTTTTCGTTCTCCCTCCTTGGTCCACGTGGCTCTCGGCGGGAATCCTGCACCCTCGGAGCCCGCCGGGCCGTGGGGCCGTCGTGCCCCAGCCGCAGCRGGTCCGCCTCTCCTCCCTGCCCTGCCGCCCCGTGACGGAGGCGAACTGRCAGCTTGCTGGGACCCACGCGGCGGCTGGAAAGACCCACCGGTGTTGAAGAGTCCTCCACGGAGTCACTCGCGCGGGCTCTGCTGCGCGTCCCGCTAGGAGGCAGCTGGGGTTAGCCGGCGCCGGCAGCCGGGGAGCCCGGGGAGCCCRGGCGCCCTGGGCARCCCCTGCGGCTCCGCAGCCGCCCGGGTGCGCTCTCCCCGTAGGGCCACATTCAACTTCTTTCAGCGTCTGCGGCCGGGGAGACCAGCGCAGCAGCCGATTGCCTTGCCCGCATGGGTAGGGACCGTGCGTCCGCAGAGGCCCCCGATCTCTTCTGACCCTGCGCTTGCGCAGCATCAGTCCTACGTGTCCTCATCTAATGGCTCTTGCCAGCTGCCCCGCTTCCCCAGAGCTGCTCGGAGAAGCAGGTCCCACAGGAGGCTCAAGCCCTGGAACAAGACGCTGAATTGGCCGAGCAACGTAAACAGCTACCGCTGCAGCCATAACAAGGTCCTCTGGCGCCTGCAGACTTAGCCACCGGCTCACGAATGGCATCCGGGGCGAGGAGGACGCTCAGAGATCTCTGCAAGCAAGCACCAACGAGAAAAAATAAATACCCTGGTTTTCCTGACTTGCTGAGATGTTTTTAGGAGATTTCAGGGAATCTTGAACCACGAATAAACAGAGAACTTAGATCTTTCTTTCTAACGTCCATGGATCTCTAATTTGAGGACTGTACAATCTGCAGCCCCTCTGGTTGGGGACTGCTGAGTGCTTGTAACGGAAGTTTCCTCCTTATTACAGGCTTCTGTCCCTGGAAGGAACTGTGTTCATTGACCCTGAATACAGGTTATTTTGCAGTTCTCCTGCTTCTCTCCCTCTCTGTTGCCCTCTCCTGCTGCGGAGCAGGGGTCATTTCATAGTTTTGGAGCTTTTGCTTGGCTAAAACTTCTAGTCATGCCTGTGAACATCYTCTTGCTTTGGAAGACGTTGCTGTGAGTTTCACACACAAATGAAAGGCTGCAAAGCCTCACACGCATGCCGTCTCTTAGCTGTATTTAAAATCTACATTTAGCTGTAATTTACTTTATAAAACACATTAATAAAAACAATTAAAGCCATATAGCCAGAGCATCCACCAACCAAAGAGACATCATTAACATTCCCTGCACCTGAATAACAAGCAAGGAAAAACAACATGGGGATTTAGAGTTCAACTTGCAAAAGATAACACCATGCATTAGAAGCGAATGAGCCTCCCATTGGGAACAGCACTAGAGAATGGAAAGAAAATAAAGTAGGGCACTGTGCCAAATTCAGGAGGTTTAAAAAAAATAAGCAGCACAGCCATCACAAAAGAATCCCCGTTTCAGCCCAGCATGGGGGGAAGTATGAACTGAAACCCAACAAGGATTTCCATGTTACTGTCTTAATTTGTAAGGGCTTTGAAAAATAACACAATGCTGAGCTGGTCTTTCTTTTTTGGGAAGAGGGGAGAGGGTCAAAGGGAACTGTATTGGTTATCAAATAATGACTGAAAAAGCTATTCTCTCCGGCTCCCCGAAACTCCCAAGAGGCTTGAAGGGACACAGAACACATCCAAAGAMGCCCTCGCGCAGGCAGGCACAGCGAGGCCCGCACCTTTCGCCGGCGTGCTGCTCTGGTGTGGCTGCTCCCGGCCTCCTTGCTGGGCCCCGACGCACGGCAGCTCTCCCCCGGAGGGRCGGCAGCTGCACCTTGAAATGGAGACTGATGCTTTTCCTTGCACACCGAGACGAGCGTTGGGGACTGTTCGGCATACGGCAGTAACGGCAGGATTAGGTCTCGTGCAGTCGGTGACAGGTCTGGGTATACAACACCGCGGAGGGCTCCTACCTTTTAATCGCTTGTCCAAGCTGGGGGGACTTTATGCCACTTACACCCACAGGTGCTGGGCACAGAGCCTGTTCGGCCATGTTGTTGGGGGGTGCTGCGTTCAGATCGAACTTTTTCTTTCCCTCCTGTTTTCAAACATGTTCCAGATTTTTGCTTTTTCTTTTTCTTATCCTGACAATTTTAATTGTATAAACCCAGGTTTCCACCTTTTGTTGCTCAATGGATGTAGGAGAAGGCGAAATGCAGGTAGAGCATCACAAAAGCAAAAGGCAGGTGAGCTGTGAAAGAAAGGGGATCTAGGAAAGGGACAAAAAAGGAGCATAGAAATAGAGGGCTGATCTGTGTTGTACTCACAGCATGTAGCAAGCCAAGCAGCAGCTACTGTACCTTAACTAGGCAGCTAGTAGAAAATCAAATCTTCCCTGTGATCAATAGGATAACGGTGAGAGTTTGATTAGCCTTGGAAAAATTACAATAAGGAGAGAACTTTTTCTCTCCATGGGCTGGGTGATTTCCCTGTGAAAGTTTTTACAAGAATGAGGCTGCATATAATGCGTCTTGTTAACCCAAATTACATGCACTCGAATTCCCTCTCTTTCCCCAAAGAAATCAGAGGAGAAATCAGGCGTGAAATGGCATGTGGGTGGGGCTGAGCGAAGCAAGCACTGCGCTTGTAATTAAATGAGACTGGCTGAGCCCCACTTCCGCAGCTCGCAGGTTCTCTGCCGGGCTCCGCTCACCACCCAGAGACATGGGGGAGAGCGGATTTGTGCACGGATTTTAAGTGCTCCGTGCAAGAGAGAGCGCGCTGCAGGAAGGGGGTGCCTCTTGCCTTTCTCTAGGTCAGGGAATCCTCAGATCTAAACTTCATGCTGCTGCCCCAGAGCAGAGTTGCCTACTACAAATGTATCTTCCACTAATTTGTCCAGACCACTTTACAACATCTCAAACAAAAGTGCTTCTTTCCTATTCGCTAGGGAGGTGATTGGACAGGATGGTGCACTGCAATATTAATTTTTCTAATTCTGGTCAGAGTTTCTATTGCTAAGTAGTGTCAGCTCACCAGACATGCTGGGAGTCCCTCGTGTCCTGCCCKCCGTAAGCATCAGCCCAAACCCTGTCGGTGCTGCTCTGCTGTTTGCCCTGGCTGAGGGAAATGTCTTGAGCTGCTCCGTGCCAGCAGGACAGCTCACGCTTTACAGCATGCCATGTTTGCTCACTACATTTCATTGATCAGGAGGCTTGAAGATCTTTTGAGTGTTTACATGGCTTAATATTGTGGTGGCATTACAGTTTGTTCGTCCAAAGTTTTGCCAGGTGCCTCACGAGCAACAGCAGGGCGTATGGAGCTCCCGGCAGGGACTGCCTCTGCGCACAGTGCAGCAGGACGCATCCTGACCTGTCTGTGGGATGTGCTACAGTGACACGCAGATGTACGCGAGCCCTTCGGAGCCCCTCTGCAAAATGGGGGAGAACATTCAACCTCCTTCCACTGATGGAGGCCTGAGCCACAAGAAGAGGAGATTTGCTCCGAAGGATCTGTGTGCAACTCGCCCAGACCCTCAGCGTGTGCGGTAACTCATGGGCTATCATTCTGCCGCCAGAATAAACGCAGCATTGACGGCGTGGGGTCTGCACACGTAGGCCGTGTGGGACACGGAGCCGGCAAGCTAGGTTCTTCTGCATTAAGCAGATATTGGTCGCATCAAGCCTCCCCTCCCAGGTGCGTTTGGACTCTGACCCCACGCGCGGCGCTGCCGCCTCTGCAGCGGGATCCCGGACACCCCAAGGCCGGCTCCGTGCAGCCCCACGGGGTGCAGATCGGGGAGGCCAACCGCGCCGTCGGGGCTCGGAGAAGACAACAGCGCTCCTTGGGACTCAGCACGCTTGTGAGCGCCTTAATGCGGCCTAACGAATTGTTAAACCGTTGAACGACCATTAAAGCGTTCCAGGCGCTTGCTGGGATTTCGGGGACGCGGCGAGCGCGTCACGTCGCGCCGGGGCAGAGCGCAGGGCTCCGCGGAGCGCCGCTCCCAGCGAGCCTTCCTCCTCCTCCTCCTCCTCCTCCTCGCTGCTCTGGCCGCTCGCAGGCCCGGGGGGGAGGCTGCGGGAGCGCCGCGAGTCAGGAGAGGCGAATCCCCCCCCGGCTCTTCGCGGAGAAACGG
>NW_028185750.1:576756-602436 GCF_003343005.1 Rhea americana | reverse complement strand
GGCTCGGCTCGGCCCGGCACGGCACGGCTCGGCTCGGCCCAGCTCGGCTCGGCCCGGTTCGGCTCGGCCCAACTCGGCCCAGCTCGGCCCGGCTCAGCCCGGCTCGGCACAACTTGGCCCAACTCGGCGCAGCCCGGCACGACTCGGCTCGGCCTGGCCCGGCCCGGTCCTGCTCGGCTCGGCTTGGCATGGCCCGGCAGGGCTCGGTGCGGCTCGGCCCGGCTCGGCGCGGTCCAGCCCTGCTCGGCCCGGCCCGGCCCCTGCGAGCCGCGCCGTGTCCTGGCAGCGGGGCGCCGAGGCGCCGCTCGCCAGAGGCAGCCGCCGCTCGCAGGGGAAGCCCTGCGGGGCCGCGGCGCGCAGCTGGGGTAAGGGGGCCTGCAAGCGGCGCCGGGCTGCTCGGCACCTGCGGGTCTTCTGGAGATGCTGCACTAACACCAAAGTTCCCAAGAGAAACATCCGTGAAATCACCGCGAGATCCTGTCTCGTAGCCGAGGATGGGCCATGCTGACCAGGCCCGGTCCCCACGCCAAGCCCAGCAAAGGYGCCCATCTGGCGCTGCGTTCGGGCTACGTGTCGTGCTCTTGTCTGAAACACCTGATTCAATGTAGTTTATTGTAGCTAGAACAGCAATTTTGTGCACATGGGGACTATAATTCCCAATCTCTGGCATAAAATCCATGGGAATGGAGTCCTTATTCCCTGGACAGAGCATAAAATGGTGTATTAAGTTGCTATTATTATTAACARCAATAATAGAAGTACTAACAATTTGTATGGCAGTGGAGCCAAGAAGCTCTGTCGCACAGCGGGGTCTGGTTGTACTAGGTGCTGTAGCACACTGAAGACCCAGGACAAGTTGCAACCTAAAGAGAGGCAGCAGGCAAAGTTTAGGTGAAAGGAGTGCTTCCAACCCGTTTTCACACCTGAAGGCTGAGCTGCTAGTGGAGTTTAACAGCAAGATGGRTATTTGGATATGATAAAAGACGTTTGTGTCTCTTTCCGAAACTTCTGGCTTGTGGTACATCTGCTTCTCGAGGCGCAGAGACCTGCCAGCCATCCCAGCTTTGCACTCCTCCGACTCCCTGGCACTCTGTGCCCTTGAAGCCCCTTTCTCCTTCTTGGCTTGTGCCTCTGCTTTCCTGCTGCTGGTGTGTTGGCATCCTGCCTGCTGGGGCCCCCTCCCTCGCAGGCCTCCCCTTAGTTTCTGGCTTTGTTTTTGTCAGTGAAGCATACGGTGYGGTGCCAGTGGTCCTGTGATGCAAGGAAGGGCTGTGATTGCAACAGTAAGCTGAGTAAGTAAGCCTTAGGGGAAGCAACCTGGGACAATATACTCGTGGTGCCGCCTTCCTCCCGGGAATAGAAACGTGGAAAAGAAACAAAGGAAACAGTGGARAGAGGCAAGCAGGTGGCACTGGGGAGGCGGCAGGTGGAAGCAAGGCAGCGGAGTACAAAAGATGAAAAGAACTACCAGTTAGACATGAAGAACCTAAGGAGAATACGAAGCTGAAAGAGATGCTCGCTCTGGGACAAGGAAACGCTGAAGAAGGAGCCGAGTTTTAGGCCTTTGCAACAATAGCTTGCGAGGAGGTCTGCTGAAGAAAGGATCCGCTCTCCTCATTGACTGACAGCTGCTAAATGTGTCAGTAGCTCAAAAGGAGATGTTTTCAGTGCATGCACCTCAGGCTGCCTCTACTGATCTGCTGCCACAGGTCAGCTATATTTTATACRCTACAAAATAGCAACATTTTGCACATTTTCTGAGAGTCTCCCCTCCTCTGCAGTCATCAAAATGCACTCCTCATTCACAGTCTCCTTCCCTACACTAGGAATATCTCAACCCTTAGCAACAGGTGATGACAGGGCATGACATGTTATATCAGTGTTTCAGTCTCTACAAAATTAAGATTAGATTTCTCCCACTTTTGCATTAACGTCCTGTGAGATACTCAGTGCTCAGCTTGCAAACAAAGTATCGTGTTTCCTCCACATAGATGTACAGCTGAGCTCTGCAGAAAGGCAACTGATACGCTGGTAACCATTTTATCATTGCTCGGTATTTTTTATTCAGAAAACCTACACTTGGCGTCAACTCATGTAACGCTTTTCTGAATCAGGAATGCATATGAACAATCTAATTTTTTACTGTAGTCCCCTCGTAAGCAGCAGAAATGCCCTTGTGGAAAACATGGGCAAAGSTGCCTCCTTTCAGGAGATGCCGTGTGTAAGTGGGTTCGCACACAGGCTGGAATATAGGGCTGCCGCTCCTTCGAGCTTTCTTTGGTGAGGAACCTGCCCGAGCTTTTTGGGTACATCTGCACTACCCAGAGCAGCGTGGCACAGGGACAACCCAGCTGGGTGTGAATGCATCTGCGCCAAGCTGAGCCCTGCCTCGTGGGCTACCGGGCCATTAGGTAAGCGATCAGCTGCAACGTGCTTTAACTCCTTGACAAAGCTGATCGGGGAATCACCTGATAAAAAACTAGTGTTATAAGGGAAAGACATGTCCATTAGTCCCACTGGAGGGTGTCCGTATGGGGGAGAGGCATTATGCGTTGGAGACCAATGCCTTTAGTCTTGATCTGTGTCCAGAAGTAGTCAGAAGAATAAAGCAGAGGAGATCTGGTGTTATTTAGATCTTGTTCTGTTACCAAAATGTTCTCAGCAATTGTTAGGAAATCCAAGCATCGTCTTGCTTCCAGGTGCTGCACTTCTGTGAAGAAAAGGACTGTAAGCCCAAAACTGGGGCTCTGGGTAATGCTATGCTTCAGTTGCAGGAGAATCTGGAGATTTAGTGTTAATCCAAGGAAACTGCTGCGTCTGGGACACATCAGTCCATTTCTGTGAGAGCAGAGCAGATAGGGCTAGTGGCTGGTTGAATAGGTTACATCCTCTGCACTTCCCCGGTGTTTTTTTTGCAAATGAATGGAAATGTAGGGACAGTCAGGTTTGTCCTGTGGGACCCAAACAGGGCAGTTTTGTGTGTGTCCAGCCAAAGGAGCTTTCCCAGAGATGTGACAGCTACAAATATACATGCTCATTCCCAAGCTACACAGATCACATGCTGTATAATTGCAAGTCTTTCAGACTCCCTAATGAATCCTGTTGACTGGATCATTAACAACGATCAGTTATACAAACGGTGAAAGAGGTAACCAGTTATTAACAGAAGATGCTTTTATTGTTTCCAAAAATATGCCTGTGCAACTAGGTGTTTTCTTGTTCTCTATGTGCACATTAAAGAGAAACTGCAGAGCAATAAATATTAGTATTTAAAAACACCCAACTTAAGAAGGGCACATTCTATATAACTTTCCTCTTTATGGAGGAATAACAAAGGATCCCTAAGTTTCTATGGCTCTACAGAGACTATAAAACGGTTGTGAGTTTAACTGAATCTTTCCTGGGTTTGAAGGTACAAGATTAGTGTATATCAAGGGAATATCCTTTGTTAATACTTGAGGTTCAGCCTAGCTGCATTTTTTCTGTGTTTTATGGAACCTGTTTTTGTCGCTTTCAACAGCTAGGTCGAACGTCAAGAGAAGAAACATACCCCAAAATCGACACGATAAGGAGATGTGAGATTGGGCTCACAGTTTCCCGTTAGAGGTTTTGCTGAGATTGAAATTCAGGCAGCAAGAAAGGTACAGCATTGGTGCAATAAGTGACATCTTTCCTTGTTAATTATTCATAGCTAACACTAGATTTACTGCTAAGTAAATACATTTAATGAAGAGAGCCAGCTTAAAGCAGAAAGAACAGCTTTGGGTACAAAGGCAGCATGTGTAGTACCCTGGGACTGTCCCCTGCATATTTCTCACAGAGAGCTTGAACTGGGAAAAGAAACAAGGAGCCCCCGACATACCGCACTGCACAGCGACGATGGGCTGGCTTCTGAGGAATTAATTAATGAGTATTGAATGTTTAAGTATTGCTACACACATTATAGATTTTCTTTCTCCAACCCGTACAGCATGAATCCAACACTGTTCATAAAACCAAAAGCCTCACCAASGTCCAGGGATGGAGGCAACTCTAACATTGTAACTTCTCATCCTGACAACCTCGCACTCCTGACCTCTGGCATGGTGTTCTTCCCAACACCAGTTACCTTTATGTATCAATATATCTTTACCTTCTTTCAGCTGTAAAGCTCCCAGGACTTTTACTGTCTCTCAGGGAAGCAGAAAGGATCGACGTTTCACGCTCTCAGCCTTACCTGTTTTGACTGTGTTTAGGTTTCCACCCATGCTTTGCAGACCTGTGCTTCCTCATCTGCAGTTACCAAAAATATGATCTTTTAGCATCTCCTTCCCAGAAAGGAAGATTTCTTCCAGTATCACGCAGTATAAATCTGTCCAGGTTTGTTGCATATGATACTTTTGTGCATTCTCACGTATATTGTAAATCCCTAAATGGACGCACAATAGTTTTCTGTTTCCATTTTCCCGAAGAGCGTAACTAAGACTCCCCTGTCTTCAACATAGTTTTGTCCAGCAGCGATTAGGACTCAGCAGGTCTGACTAGAGACACCCACACAGGGTCACATTCATCAGCTACAGTTTCATTTTCTCATGGCTTCTCATGTGAAATATAATGACTTCCACTTCGTAATCACACACATTCTGCACTAGTTCAGCAGTGTTCACTCAACAACTTCAAAGCACTTTCTCAACATACAGTCAAGTAACCTCTGAACACCCTCCATGGCGCATCTACAATGGAAACCAGCGTCAGAGGTGGAACCAGAATCAGGAGTTGTGTCTTGGTCTCACCTCCAACCAATATACGGAAAAGAAGGAACAGAAAAATGTAGAGCCCTGCCCCTTTAAACACCTGGCATCACCCCCCAATATAATTGAGGAATTAAAATGAATTATATTTTTATGCAGATCATGTAAAGTGCAAAAGCAGCTTAGCTTTTAGTCTTTTCTAGTGCATTTATTAATGACAATATCTTATTATACCTTACTCTCCACACAGATCCTCAGGAAGTGGAGCTGTTAGAGGGAAAATAGTTTTACAAATAGCTGCAAATATCTTTTCAGGGACCTCTCTTTTGTGCTGGCATAGCCAGAGGGGACTCTGGAGAATCCTGTCAGTGCTAGTGGGTTTTGGTGTGTGCAAGCTATAACCACCGGGACAAAACAGAAAGACAGAAAAAGAGAGTATGAACACAAAACATTACTAGGAAGAGTCTGCACTTGGGGAGCCAAAGAGTAAAGAATCGTAGAAAAGAGCATTGTATAGCTTTTATATTAATCTAAAATGGATTCCTGAGTTCTGTAGGCACAATGCAAGTAGAACTGGAAAAGACAAAGATAAATAAAAGCCACAAATGGGGATTACGTGGAAAAAAAGGCTTATGTGTGATTAGGCTTATTTTTGTAACATGAATGACGTTGGCTGCATTTTAACTTTTGCCATCATTTAGCATGTTTGGGTGACGTATTACGAGTCAATGCCAAGTGAATATGAAATGAAGAAAGTCTGGGTCTGTATTAATTAGAGTTGACTGAAAGAGATGATAGGAACATCTATGATTGATTTCTTTCAGTAAAATATCATCTCCAAAATGCATCAGCAGCTGTCCAATGCAGCAGATCACTCCAAGAATTCGTCTGCAAAACCCTGCCCAGATAAAAGGGAGCTCTGCAGACAATGCTGGAGGGAAACAGTTGCTTTTCAAAGAGCAGTCCACGCTCACGGGCACAAAACAGCTTATTTCCTGATTCCATGGGTAGCTCGTGCTTGTCTGCTAGCTTCACCAGAACCAGCCAGGTCATATGCTAAGTGAAACGGATCTAAAAGCTTTTCAGCTACTTCTAAGGGATCTATGCATGTGAACTAATAAAGGCAGGTCTATGGCCAGCAGGATTAAATACACTAGACAACAGCCTGCAACTCTAGTGTAAAATGTCAGGGGTTCTACAGTTTGAAAAAAACGGAAGCTACCAGTCTAGGATATCACTAAAACAGTGATCACTAAAGAGTTCTTCTGCCTGTAAGAAGTTTTATAYAACCACTAACAAATCCTCAGCACCTCTAGGTGCAAGAGATGAGATGTCTATGGAAACATGATCCAGGCAATGCTGTCTATTCACTCACTCATCTGTCTGTGGGTCACAGACCTGACTTTCAGAAACTGTTCTTCCTACATGCACAGAGTCCTTGCCCAAGCTGGTTTGGCATCAGCCTTTTGCTCAATCACAGCCTGCAAAGCCATATTATAGAGTATCTATTTTGTTAATCTTGATTTCCAGAAAAAGGACAGCAAAAAATGAGTGATCAAATACATACAAATGATGTGAGGAGACAAATGAAATAGTTGGTGGAAAGCAATTTCTGGATGCTAGAGCCTGTAATCAGACAAAAACAGTTGAAACTTGTCCATGCTGATCTCACATCTGCACTTCCCTCGTGCCAAGGTTAAACAGACGGACCATGTCCTGTACGTGATGTTAGCGAGGCAGTGATACAGACACCTGGTTTGAACAATATTTGGAAGATGCAACATGCTAAGGTGGAGCTACCTGAGCTGCTTGGTAGCTGCGGAGGCGCAATGACGGGTCAGAGGCATTTGGCCAAACAGGGTTTACCACATCTGCCGTGTGTCTTGTACCTTCATCGGGAACAGAGCAGATAAGCACGCAAATACATCTCTTAGACTCATTTCCTCCTTTAGGCGTTAAAGAGCGCCAGAGAGGCCTGTCAGAGCTATACATGCAGAGTCACAGGAAGAATTTGTCTTTTGACAGAAGAAACGGTCTCTGGCTGTCTAGTAATATTCATGTTCAGCCAACATGAGTATTATATGGATTAGAGCTCCTTAGCATTGTTACTCTTTATTGGGCCAATATGCTTATGGAAATTCAAAGCCCTTTTTTAGGAACACTTTAAATTACCAAAAGCATAAATATCTTCTCACTGTTTTCTAATAGTAAGCCAGGAACATTAAATTACGCAGTAATTACCATGCAGTGGATGGATAACAGCTTGGTTAGTTCTGTGTCATTGCAAGAAAAATATATGGTTATTTCTGTGTTTGCAGTGCTGCAAATTCATTGTGACTTCCCTAACACTAATTACATAGTAATCTGTATGCGCCTGGAAAAAAGTCACTGCAGATATTTATCAATTAGACCAGGTCACCATAGAATTGTACAGCACTATTCAAATGTTTATGTCCCTCTTGTTTTAGCTGTTACTATTTTTTTCATAAGTACTAGGGTAAATTATACAACTGCAAGATAAGGTTTTTCTCTTGAAAGAAAAGCTTAATTATTTCTTTTTTCTAGTAGTAGTTGCAAAAACTTTACTTTCTGTTAAGCACTGGATTTTACAATCTAGTAAACTGACATAATGTAAAAATACATACAGACACATGCCTTTTATATTGTTCTTTTAACAACAGAAGAATTTCCACAGAAAAGGAATTCTTTAGGAAATAATTAAAATTTGCACAGCATACTGCATTAACATGCTAAATGACACTGCTAGGTCTGAATTTATGGTCATCAGGCTGCATATTTTAAGTACTATGCTTTGCTCAAAACAAAAAAATAGTGAACATATTTACTGACCTTTCTTGTTAAAATTTCCAGTTGTTAGGCCAGAAAGAACTGCCAACATTGTATTAATCTGGTCAAGGATGTTTTAAAGGCCCAGTATATCTTTTTATCTAATCATTGGGGAAAAAAAGTCAAATTGATAAATGCTGTTCATGGTTCTGGTCCAGCACAACTCCGTTTCTACCAGGCTGAATGGTGAGAACATGCACGTTTAATTAGTAACAAAGGCTGAGGGAAGAGAGAACAGTTGCAGCAAGAATAGTAGCAATGTAAATTTCTGTCTTTTGGCCTGTTGGTTCTTGCTGCTTCAGTGGAAATCATTTGTGAGACTGAGTTCTCTTTCCCTCCACACAGAAAACTCTCGGCTGTGGCTGGAAATAATGCGCTGGGGYGTCTGCTCCCTGCCTCTCGGGCAGAGTCAGCTGCTGTGACAAAACCCAGGCACAACTCCACGACAGCCTAAGTCATACCTTGAGCACACTTCACTCAAAGTACAGAGCTACAATTCCCTAAAAACAGCAAAAGTAAGAGAAATGCAGTTCATATTAACAGAAGATTAAGGCTTTTCAGTTACTGCCATGCTTCATCTGAAGCTTTAAAAACCACRGGTAGTAATATGTAATGAATAATACAAGTCAGTATCTGCCCATCTTCATGGCATGAAACCAAAGTTAGCTTCAGTAAAAAAGTCTAAAAATGACTCCATGACACCACAAATCCTAAAAGGCTCTCTGTTTATATGGTTTATAAAATAAGAAATGTTAGCAAGATGAGACAGGGAAATTGATTACAAATTATTACCACTGATTGCAAACATAGCTTATTAGTTCCTCCGAAGCTCCTTACTGAGTTCAGCTCGCTTACTAAGCGTTGTCAGGAGAGGCAATGCCGCCAGGCAGGGACACTGCGAGGACACCAGCCTAGCAGCACCGTCCCACCGAGCCGTGGGGCAAACGCTTCATTAGGCTTCATTAGCAACGTAGGCGTCGGATCTGCTTGCAGAAGGTGTCGCTCCGCTGCTGAGCGGAGCCACCTTCCCCCCACTGCCCTTTCAGACAAATTGCTGATGCTCATCTACTGTCACCCATGGAATGAAATTTGATTCTTGACTTTCAAGACTGAAATCACGTCATTTGAAGAGTCCCAGATAAAGCCTGCAAAGAATTAAAGACTCTTTCTGCATTTATGGAAGGAAAACATGAGCACTCACAGGCCAACYTCTTTGTTGCTTATCTTCATAACCACAGCAGCTTCCTGTCTGTCAAAAATGTGCTCTCTTTATTCCCYTTTTAAAGTAACTTGCTAGCTCCAAGATACTCCTGAAATATATTTTTATTAAATTTAGATCAAGAATCTAATACTTGTTCCTTTTTTTTATTTTTAATTAGGATAAAACCAGACAATTGTTCTTATAAGCACTGCTCTACATCAGTAGTGATGTAGCATCGCAGAGATTCTGACCTGCCTTAAAGGCAAGGTATGGGAGTGCTGTGGGTGATTTTTGCCATTTGCCATAGTTGGTCTTTAACACAAAGATACTGCAGACTCAGACAAAAYGATTGTAAGTCAACTCACAGGATAAGACAGAAAGGAGTTGAACATCTGGAAATGGAGATGTAATATTATAAACCTGGAAAGCAAAAGTGCATATAGCTGGTAATTGCATAAATTGCACACACCAATTAGTGGATGCCCAAGGATTTCACAGTCATCCAGACCCTGACTTCTAATGGGAGTTGGACGTGTTGCACATATACTTCATTCTATAGCCYTTTCAAATACAGGACGAAGTGATTTGGAGAATGCATAGGCCATTCATTTTACAGATCACACTTTTATTTTAACTAAGTATAAAATAAGTTGGAAGGAATGATTTAAATCCTCCCTATCCAGAAGGGAAAAATTTCTCCAGAGGTAGGAAAAAAATTTTTTTTTTTTTTTGAAGTAATCAGTTGTTGGAGGATTCCCATTGTAGAAGTTATGGACAGTCAAAATATGCAAAGCAAGTGAAGGGTGATTCCCGGAGTCAGTATGAAGAATGCCTGCAGGTGGGAGGATATAAAATGTATGGCAGGCAGACGATCAAAAGACTGTCTGCTCCTCATGAGGTGGTAAAATGAGCCTTTTGCCAGCAGTTCACAGTATGCTCTGTAGAAGAATCAAGGTTAAAAAGATGGAAAGAAAACAAAAGGGGAAAACGTGTCTTCCTGAAAATGCCCGGGTTGATCTCTTCATACCACACTTGATGTAGACATTAGGAGCCTTTCTAATAGTGCCTTACATCAATTGCACATGAAAAATAGCAACAGTTATGTAATCTGTTCTGAACTTCATACAAAACTCTGAAGTACAAGCAAACAAACAACCTCTCTCCATTTTAATTCACTGACTTTCAATGCAAATCTCTCCTTCCAGGCATTATTAAGTCCCTGTAGGACTCAGGCACTGTGAAAGCCAAGGGCATGTACACTGGGAACTTCTGGGTGTCCTGGGTGTCTTTGCTATCAGCATGCCTAAATCCAAAGCCTTGCTCATATTTTGTTTCTACTTTTCCTATTAGTGAAAAGGAGATGACTACTACAGGTGTCTAMGTTTTAATCTTTACCTTCCAATGGACAAAGTCCAACATTTATAGGAAAGTGCTCTGAATATATCATTTTTTAATAGCTGGTAAGAAAATATCTTTTGGAAATCAAGATATTCTGGAGGCACTTTCTCCATCCATAGTATTTTTGATAAACTGATTTTTGGTTCTGAAGTAGGAATTCAGTATTTGTAAGATATAACGATTCTTAGTCTTATCCCCCCAAATTATATAATTTGAATAAAAATCAAGTTTTATGAAACATAGCTATTAATTGTATCACGAAATTTTAAATTGTGATTACGTGTCTAACATTTTTTGATTATATTAGATGTACAGTAATGCTCTTCCTCTCCACTACAGACCAAAATATATTTTTTCAGTATTCTTCAGATCAAATATTCTTTCTCTTTGTTTGACAAGGACAATTCAATGTGCAGTTGAACAGAAAGGTGACTTGAAAGTTTTTCTAAGGTGTAATTCCTTTTATATTCTGTATTATATATGAACTCAATGACAAAATATCTGAATTATCTTAAATAAACTAGATAAAGTGTTTTTCAAAAAGTTTCTTGAGTCAAAAAGTAGCAAATCATTGTATGTATTTTCCATATTTGTATAGGTTTCATTATATTCTCAATCTAAGTTACTTTTAAGTCTCTTTCATATTTAAAAAATGAACTACACACCTATCATGCAAAATGTAAAGAAGTATGTTCAACTAGTTCAAATTAGATATACATTAAAAATACACTTCCAAAGAAATATCATTTCCATTTTTGTTCATGTTTTTAACAGAATTCCAGACTAATACATCAAATGTGGAACTGTACAAGTATGTGAAGAAACATTAGGATTGCAGTAGTAAAAAAATGTACAGCATTCAAAACCAACAAGCTCTAAACAACCAAACAATACCACAGGATTGAAACAATCATGGGGACAACATAGGTCATTGGAGCCAGTGAGTGAATCCTAATGCACCTACATAAAGGCCCTACATAGAATATTGTCTCTTATTTATATGCAAAATCCCTGATTTGATTAAACCAGACAATTTATCTAATTGTCTTTTATAGGTTTTAAATAACATTAACACTAGAGTATTCCTCTCCATAAATTTCCATTATTTGAAAAGGCAATATTGAGAATTGATTTGAAAGGTATTTCCATCCATGTGGATTCAGGTAGTTAAAATACAAGATCACAAAAAATAGCACTGCAATTTTAAAGAACCATTTGAGTTGTTATCAGCTACATTTGCCATAACACTTACGATTTCAGGACTCGTTTTTTTAAATCTATCTGGTTACAAGTTAATACACAGGGTTTTTAATTATGGGCTTTATCCATTTAACATGGACCAACATTGCCTTTTAAATCAAGAAAATATCCAGCTAAGCATGTCATAAAAATAAAATCTCCAAGGTAAGTGATAATGAACAAAACATTACATACAGCAGAATATCTGTGTCTGAACATCTTTAGAAGGCAGAATGTACTCTTTTACAGTCCACTAACCAGTACAATTTCCTTATTAGATACTAATATTATGAGGAAAAGATGTCTTGGACAAACTAGTAAAGGTTATTAATTCAACCTGATCTATTTTTTTTAAATGTGTCATCATAGTGCATAAACTTAAAAGACTATGCTAGCCTGTTTGTTTTAGAAAACACAATTCCTTTCACATATCTTAGCTACTTTTGAGTTTTTAAGAACCACCTTRCTTTTCAGATAGTTCACCTATACTTTTTTAAAGCTGAAGCGTGAAAAAGGTTAATAAATGACCTAATTATGTCAGCATTTCTATCCCACAGTCCTCTTACACTGAGATCTCTCACTGATCTCAATAGGAATTTGGCATGCACAAGAATGGCAAATTTTCAGCTGAGAAAGCTGAATAAATATAGCATTTTTAAACCAAAACATTGTTACCACAGAATCTGGCCTAATAAATCATCTTCAATGCACTGAGAAGGGCAAAGAACACAAATCTTGGCACCTATTGTGCTGTTTATTTAGAATAATCTAGCAATTTTGATCCAATGGGAATGACAGATTAGTTTTAGAGAGCTAGCCAMATACAACCTAACATTTTTGATGGAAAAATCTGATTGTATCAGGTTGGAAAAGGAACAACCAAACTCATGTTACGCATCACTCAAAAAAAAAAAATCTATAAAACTACGGGGCAAATAGCATAGTGTGCACTCATAAGTATTTAAAATTTGCTGAGGTATGTATAGTCATTATTTCTTTAATTACAGAGAAGTATCTTTAAAAAATTATAACAAAAAGCTCTAAATATGAGTAATATTCTGCACAAATTTTTACCTGGAGAAGGAGCTCAATTAAATTGAAAGGTCCATAATAGTTAAAGGAACAACTACTTTTATTAGTATCGGTAATATCATATTCTTCCCTAGCTTTTTCTTCTTTTGAAGCATTACAAAAATGTAAGGTCATAATTTTGTCTCATATTTGCCCAACAATGTTGCAAGTCAACCTGAAATACTTAATTTTCTTTCCTAGGGAAAATATTACCCGGTGTCCACTTCTGTAATAAATTAATTGTGGCCACACAGTTCTCAGATGCCTCGCTTGCCTTCCCCATGAAATGGGCCAAGCCATCTCTCGCACAAAAGCAAGACTGCTTTCATAAATGCTAGCTGAAGTCGAGTTTCATTTGAGCAACAAAATGAAGTACAACTTGTCTGTCTGAATTTTAACATTATATGATCATTTCTACCTGTAGCTAACAATTATTTATTTCTCTATAATGAAAATACGTAGACTGTTGTACAAGCTGGATTTCTCACCCATACATACTTCAGGAACAGAAGCATGTATACAACACATTTAGAGTTCATCTTAGGCAGATACTGTGTTTGAACTGCAATTTTCTAATCCATTTAAATACAGTCAGCCTATCTTGATTGCGAAATTAATGTTAAATGTAACTGCAGCCATTACCAAGTAGTTTCCATAAGTGGTTTTATTACTGGTTAGATTTTACAAATTCTGGTATTTGAACAGACTTCGACCTTAAAATTCTAAAAYAACAAAGCAACCAATGAAAGGCTTAGGACTATTCAAAGTAACAAACTCTTAACATTTTTGCCCTGGTCATAAATATACAGAGAGAAAAAGAGAGAAGTGGACATGGAATCCAAAGTATGTAGATAAAACAGTATATAAGGCACATGGCAGTCTTTGAAAATACAGAAGCTTTAGCCAACTTAAATTAATTGCTGTTTCCCTTGCTCAGTCCACAAAACTGTACAGTTACACAAATGTTGTGTTGCAATAGATCTTCCAAGTTATTCTTCAGTCCATACTCTATAACACCAGAACACTACATTTCCTTCTGTTTTTAGGAGAGATCCTAATTGTGGTTAGTCAGTTGCTCAAAGCCTCTATTAAAATACACTTGGAATTTCAACTAAGAATAATTTCTTTTTTAAAGAAATTATTGAGAAAGAGTCATCAGAAAAGATTTGTAAGAGTTGTCTGTGAAGGACTTCGAGATTCATGAACCTCAAGACTTCCGGGCACTGACGTCAAGACAGATGTCACAGTAGGCATAGTAGGATTAGTCAAGTCCGTTAAGGTAGTGGGAGTGCTGGATGGACTCATGGAGGCATTGGATATTTCTGAGGCAGGACCTGATGGGGTCCCTGCTTGGAGTGTTGAATCTGAAGTCTTATCCACCCCTGTGTTTTCTTGACGTAAGAGGTTCCGTCTGAATTTGGCTCGGGCATTTTGAAACCAAACCTGAAATAGTTTAATATAACAGGTACCATTTAAAGAGCTGTAGTGTTGAAAAAAAGCAAAAGCATATTCACAAATTCACCAACACTTGAACTGGGGAAGTTGTTTTTACTGGTAACATGTTAGAAGAGTAGCCTCAATCATGAGAAGCGTCCTCTGCATGCCTTGTAAAGCAATCCTTTTTCGCTCTCCTGCAATTCTCTGTGTAAACAAACTGCTTGGATGCGAGTGGGCTGAGGATGGAGGAGAAGAGCCTTTCTCTGCAGGCTATGTATAAAGGTGCTTACAAATCTGGCAGCCCCCATGAATCCTCCATTGCCCTCACTCCCAGAAGTGTTTGTCAGGATGGAGCAGAAACCAAGCATCTGATGAATACAAAACAAGGAGTTCCACTAACCTTGTCTCTCAAGTCCGTCTCCCATCATAGGCAGGAGGTGACCCAGATCCTACACATAGCACCCTGCCTTTCTGCTGGCCCTGAGAGCTCCCTCAGGAACATTTTCATGTATCAGTTTCAGCAGCATTTTCACTTTTCTGAAAGAACTATCCCTCTTTCTTACTCTTTTCTAACTYTTCCTTCTCAAATGCTTCAGTTCCCTTTGCCTACCCCAGTCTCCCTTTTTATACTTTTTCAGTACTGGAATGAAGGTAGAAAATGAGACTTGAATAGTATTAAAGACTCAGATTGCATTCAAAACTGTAATCTCAGAAGAAATGATATCCACATACAGAAATATTTTTCCAGGATTGCTACTTCTTGCATTATCTATTTATTATCTGACTGTGAATAAAGGACAAAAGCTATGACTTCATGTTCTCCAATTAAATGTCAAGGTTTAGGTCCAAATTAATAGTGCTCTCCACTGCTTGCAGGATTTGTTTAAAGATAAAATATGTATTTGATCTATTTGAAAATAGATACAATGAAAAATTTTTGTGAAACTTGTATGAAACACAGGTATAAAATATTACTTACATTTTGAAATGTCATTAAATACCCTATGTTCAACCTAACGTATGTTGATACCATTTAATTTTACTGATATAAACTAGCTGAAATTTCACAGTGCTTAATTATCAGAAGGCCTTATATCATTGCTATAGTCTTTACAATTGACCCAGTCCTGATCATCATGTCCTCACACCGACCTGCTTTAAGGAATAGGATCAAATCTTTCCATTGCAGATGCAATGAGCCTCACCATCTGTGTATCTGTCAGAGAAAGGGACTAAGGGAGTGAAAATATCTGTATAGTCACGCACTTATTCCATCAGATATTTCCTGTGGTACATGGGAACTGAGTGTACAGAGCTCACAAGGCCACTATATGGCCAGACCAACCTACCCAGAAATCCTCATCTCTCCTAACTCTGAAACAGCACAGCCCCCACAAAGGATCTACTTTAACCCAGACCCCCACCATTAACAGAAGAGTGATATATAAATATAATACAGCCCAACAAGGAATCCTCTTTACACTGTCAACTTGTCAGCCACGGTGAGAGGTGATGAATGTGCCTCAGACTGTTTTTCCTCTGACTGCTTTTTTTCTCATCTATGGATGTCCAGCCCCAAATTCCCTCGACTGGGCATTCCTCCTTTTTTTCTGGAGAGCTTTCTCCTCCAGATAAGGATCTTCAGAGTCCACTCTCTCTCACACTCTCGCCAGGGTATGCCGTAAGGATACGATCCTCGGGCACAAATTCTATTAGTGACCACAGGAGTGGCCTTCACAGCCCGGGAATAACCAACATCCCTACAGATCCTTTTTTTTTTGAAAGCTTAGTATTTTAAAACAGTTTATGTTGGTGTTACTTTTGTTAAACACTTAGTTTAAATGTTATAAATAGGTTTCATATATGACAAGAAATCAAAAATTTTCTCCTAAAACTAACATTGGCAAAAATATATTCATGATTTTATAGCAAAGCCTATTATAGCAGTATAATTATTAAAGGCCAGTGATGTGGTCAAAACGAGGCCAAAACAAAAAATGTGATATTTTTGCCTTAAACATTCAGAACCAATGTCTTCCTCTCACATAAGTGTCATTCAGAGCCATGCAAGAACAGTTGCAAGAGTATGTCTACGTGGCTCCGAGGAAGGCGAGGAGTCTCATGCACAAGGAATGCAAGTGAAAGAAATTAGTCTGGTCTGATTATTCAAGCTGCGAAGTCTYAAGCACCAATTAGCAAGAATGGCACAAAACAAGAATTTTAACATTTTTATGGACTTTTCCATCTTTCAGTAAGAAATTATTTATATTTGTCCCACAAATTAAATAAACTGGTTTGGATTTTTTTAATATACCTTCTAACAAGTGTAAAAAAGGATAATACTTGCAAAGTTTAAGTAGAAGTTCAGAGACAATCACTGCTAACGTGTATGTGTACCATAGTTATGTCGTAATTAAAATGAAACAAAGTCACTAGTCCCATTGCATATACATATATTACCATGTAATTTCACACTAATGTTCCAAAATATATATATATTTATATATGAAAGAGCCCCAAATATGAGTAAAATTTCCATTTTTAGTCACAAAAGAATTTTTATTAGAAGTTTGTAAAACCATAGCAGACACCGTAACTATTTCTTTCATTCACATTGTACCTAAAAGTCCAGCTCATCCTTAACCTTAGTTGAGCAAGAGACTCTAAAGTATTGTCTCTGTTTGTAATTTGAAATATATAAGTAAGAAATTGAGCAAGATTATTGGTGCTCATGTGTTCCCCTTTATCTTCCATTAAATATGGGTCCAAAACTGTGCTCAGGTACCCTTACAGATGACCATTAATGCCGCTTTCAGGAGCTGCACATGTAATCTAATATACCATTTTTTACTGCTAAGGGAGCAAAAGTCTCCCTTTAGCAGTAGTAATTCGTGTTAGCATTAGACATGGATAATGCTTACAAGACTATTGATATTTTCTCAAAATATAGGCAATATGACTAATTTCACTTTCTTCCTCACTGAGATGCTGTCAAGGTCAATCGGTTAACGGTTATAAAGATCTTTAAAGTTGCCCAATAATAAATATTCATATTATTACTGAAAAGACATCTAAATATTGATTAATTAGAATTGTAAAAATACTTCGTTCTATGTTAGAAAGGAATAACATAAAACAATTATCACAATTGCAACACTGTGGTGTGCACTTAAGATATAAAAGTTTTCAGCAAAGACTTCACATTGAAGAGTACTGAAAGAATTAAAACTATTGTTTCTTTGGTCATAGGAATGTAGGCCTGATTCTCTACTGCCTTGTGTTGTTACTTATAGCTGTGCAAAGTAGCGTGTAAGAGTTGGCAAGTCAGGACTGCTGTCCCATGCATAATGGCGACAGAGCTGCACGCTCACATTGGTAATTCGGGCCCTGCACCTGTAACGGTATTGCATTAAAGCAAGGAAATAATGACCCAAATATACATAACTGAAAGAATTGTTCCAGAAGGACTTATCTCACATCAATTACACAATTAGGAATCTGGTCTTCGGTACTAAAGAATAAACAAAATCAGTGGGAAGTACTTAGTGTTTTTCTGTCCAACTGTATCATTATAGGGCTGAGCTATTTCAAATCAAAGAGGAAAAATAYGGAACAAAACTCCCACTGAAAAATAAAAGCAGCTGCGAGACCAACCGTTGATTCTACTGCATTCTAGCTAACAGAGTTGAACGTCTGTAGCAGGCAACTCAACAACAGGGCAGAATGGTTCGGCGRTTAGAATATTATACTATTTCTTCAGTGATCTGCACAACCAACTTGTCTTTCTTTGCCTCAATTCTCAAATTGTAAAACAGGAATAAAATAACATCTTCATAAGGATAGGAAAGTTCTGAAAATAAATGCAGTAAGTACTGTAAAGGATTCAGATACAGCAGTGAACACGGCCATGTAATTGCCTCAGATAAGTTTTCGTTTAAAAGCCTCCATTGTTGCAATTTTAATATATTAGTAATATGAATAGCTTGCGCTAGAAAAAAAATTTAAGCACAATTTTTATAACTCACACAGCTACCTGGGAGGCATTTAGTTTCAGTGAATTTTACTAACTAATACGGGGAGGAACACAAATAAAAATGTAACAGATGTTGCACCACAAAGCAAACTATGTTCACTCATTGCATACGTGTTCTGATTATTTAGTTCTGATTATTAATCACACAGCTGAAAGAGAACTATAGTTCAAAAAAGTGTTAGCGGTGTACGAGATACCCACTGGACAGCAATGGTTTATGTTCCTAAACTGCTTCTGCCACAGACAATCATATTYCAAACTCCCAGGGAGAGAAGAGGCCACTGGACATACCTGTAGCTAGCAAATCATGTCTTCTTAGGGCTACATACTTCCACCTTCCCTTTCTAAACTTGGAAGAAGAAAGATCAGTTCCCAAAGAATAACATTTGCACCAATTAGTTAGCTCACAATTAGCTGGTTACTTTAATTACAAATGAAGGCTTACAATAATAGRCATGTGTTCCCCAGCTGCAGTACAAGAGGTGTATAAATCAATTTGCAAACATTAAGTTAAATGTGAGCGAAAATAAATAAAAATAGGCGGCACAAATATAAATAGGCTTACTGTGATTCTAATGTGGCTACTTAAAGAAAAATAGGCTGCATTACAAAGCCACTAAAGGAAATGTAATTTATGAAGCAGTATGTTACATTTCCCTGCCATTTTACTTCTGGACACGGGTAGCTGATGACTAATAGTATGTACAGCCAAGAGAGAAGTCATGTTTTCCGAGTCTGATATCATAGATCATTAAGAACTGGGCCAAATTCTCTGCTCATCCACCAACAAACTGCCCTCTTACATGTTCTGTGGGACTATCCACATAGTAAAGGCACTGTAGTCACTTCCTAAAACACTAGGAACTCCACTATGTACGTTTAGGAAGCACACTGGTTTCAGTACAAGAGATAGCTGYCTTTGTCTTCATCTACTGTCTCGTATTTTATATTAAAATACATTCTATTGATGATACATAAACACTGTCTTTCATCAGCTGAACTGAGATCTGAACATATCAAAAATACAACAGTTTACAAGTATGTCTAACAGTAACATAGAGAAYATTGAAAATTTCTTACTACTGGAATGTATACACATACGTTTGGGAGTCCATGTGCCTTCAGTATGTAAGACAGATTAATACTAATGATGCTTGTTTAGATCAATAGTGTCACTGAATTACTTCAYGTTCAATAAAAGACACAGATGGACTGCCAACCTTTCTGGCTTAGATGAATTAGTAAGTGACACTATCTCAGTAACCAACATCAAGAAGAGTTTTCCCCAGCAAGGAGCAACCTTGAAACTAGTATAGGTGAACTTTGGTGTTTGAAAATTTGCCTCTGTGGCTTCAKAAACCCATATTACTTCCTCTGACGGGTTAGAAATAAGCTAGTTGAGGACAAAAACTCTAAAATCCAAAAAACAAGTTTGGTTTTTTTCATAGCCCAAATTAATTTTCAACCAAAAAGGCCAAAAAACTATGAGAAAGTGCTCATTACAGACAGGAAAACTCATCAGAGTGATACTAGAAAAAGTATCACTCTGAGTCATTTTCTTGAAGTGCCTCCAACAGTATCATCCTCTGGGTGCAACCCTCACCACCAGCTATTACCTTCCACCACTCTTCAGCTAAAGATGCCCAGAGATAAAGGAGTATTTCACTGTGGAAGTAAAAGAAGTGAAACACCAATTACCAAAAATGTGAAAAAAGTTTAGTGGAATTGCAAAGGATTACCATAAAAGAAAAGAAGCATTAAGCGCCTCAAAACTGCAAGATGTAAGGTGTTTTAGATGGAAACAGTAGCAATAAAGAGACTGAACACGGGACTAAAGTGTTACAGAGACATGGAGTCAAATTTTGCAGTCAAGCAAATACATTATAAAAAGGAAGGAAGAAACAGAGAAAATAATGTGGACAGGAAATGGAAGGACAGATGATAAGAAGAAAAGAGAAGAGAGAGATGGAAGTCAAAACTGATGCAGAGTAGGGAGAGAGAAAAGAAAGATGATCAAGAGAAAGACATTTTGTGGACACTGATCTTTTTTTATTGTGCTATGGAAAAGGTCYCAGATAAGTCAGATGTGAATGAACTGTAACGGGCAGAATAAATAATACTAAACTTTGTGTCTAAACTCTGAGGATAAAGTAAAGAAGTGTCAAAATAAGGATAGATAAATACAGAAAATTCTTTCTTTCATACATGGATAAAGGAGAGCTGCTATGAGAGACACTACATCTAGTCTTAGGATATGCACCAATAATATAGGAAGGAATCTGTCCTACCACCACAAATCAGCATCATTAAAACAAATAATATCAAGCTACAGAGGAGATAGCCAAGAGAAAAAATTATGTCCAGTTTTGTCGTTAGTAGTTTTTACTGGAATCCTACAAAATCTTTATTCCTCTTTCTGTTAGGTATTAACATTGTAAAATTCAGACTCTCTTTACGGAATTGAATATTTCTCAGTATTTTTTCATCTACTGCCCTCCACTTACCTATGAATTTGTGAGAGCTGCCCACAATGCTTTCCTAGGATTTTGTCTCTGAACCCCATTTGTCCCTACAAAGCCCACAAACCATTTTTCTGCAATTGGGATTCATTTAAAGGTTTCAGTAGTAAATCCTGACATGCCATCACTCCCACATATCCAGATTTATGTCTGGATATGGTTATTTGGACAAGTGCCCATTAAAATTTGACTTCTTGAATCATGACTATAAATTAAAATGGAACTGTATCAACTAATATTCTCACTTTCGCTTCCCATGATAATTCCAGTGGAGTACATATCCTTGAAGCAAGAAAAATCCACTTTTCAGTGAAAAAAGTCTTTTTAAAATGCTGTCGCCTTTCATTCTAAGTTACTGAACCATGAATAAAAAAAATTATCTTTGAAAAAAACAACTTTATGTCCACCTCAATTGCAAAGAAAAAACATCTTTCCTATCCTGATAATATAAATCCAGACTTCTGTTTAATTTCTTGTGACAGTAACCATTCATAGTAATTTCTAAACTGAGTGTTCTCTAATTACAATGAACACATTAACAAAAATAATTTACTTTTTCTTACAACAGATTAGAAGCTATAATACACACCAGAATTAACTAACTTCGGGAAAACAAGTGGGACCCCCAAACCTTCACAACTGCCATTAAAAAATTAGAATGCAAGTGAACTACCTTTGGAAAGCTGAAAAGAAATAACTTCTCTTACACTTTCTGGAATTTAACTGAAGTCTTATCAAAGAGATCAACAATTAAGTAAAGCTTTAACATAAGCAAAATCCATAGTGTTTCAAACCTAAAATTGATATTTTATTTATGTTTTGCAAGAAAAGACTTTGCTCTTACCTGAAGAACTCTTTTGGTCAGGCCGGTTTTCTGAGCTAGCTGTTTCAAGTCCTTGGCATCAGGATTGTGGTTAATAGCAAAGTATGACTTCATTGTCCGCAACTGGTGGTGTTTGAATGATGTCCTCATACGCTTTGTTTTCTGATTGCTGGGGTATTGCTGGTCTCTATCCAGGTGGTCACCATCGTTTTCATTGCAACTTAAAGCTTAAAGCAACAAGAGGAAAAGGCGTGTAAATCTATTGCTCTGTGACCAACATTGTTTGCAGTTCATCTGAGTGCAGCAATTAAAATAACATGCCATGGCATGTATTGTACTGGTACAAATCCTACTTGCCTTCCCCTCCATTGCTGCATCTTCTATTTTTCCCATACAATAAGCAGTCTGCAAGGACCCTCACCTGCCTCTTTATGGCTTTTAAAATGTCAGGTCTGTTTCCTTTTTTCTTTCCTCCAGCTTTACACAGCCTTTCCCCCACTTTCAGCTTGTAGGACAGTAGCTGTCCTCAACTCTGTAAAGTGTTTTAATGTACTTCGTATCACTGGAAATTGCATTGTAATGTACAAATAAAGCTGTACAATACAGTCCACTTAAATCTCAATGGAACTGACCAGTTAAAATTATAATTATTTCCTCCATCAAAGTAAACCCTGTAGAGCACAGGAGAGACCATTAAATGAAACACTATAAAAGAAATAAAGTTGGAGGATACCAGACAGCAAATTATGACTATAATTTGACTAGCTAAAGATATAATGCTGTTAATACAACATATCAATGGCATGCCAAATGAAAAATATACATTTTCAATTACTTACATATTTATATTTCATTTATAAAAAAAGGTTTTGGAAATATTAGCTTGAACGATCAATTTTGTTATTTCCCTTTGAAATCACTGAACTAGACTGTTTGATATATATCTGCATAAATCAACTGTAATGACTCTAAAGGATGTCTAGGAGCAAGAAATTATCAAATAGTATCAAATGTTGAAAGCCAAGCAAAATATTCTCATAGACCAAAAATATTTATATATATATATACGTGTTCATACAGTAAACCACAGAAAAACTCTTAAAACAACATTAAGGATCAGGCTTAAATCCACTAAAAAATATCAGGGATATAATTGAAAATTAGCTTTGACAAGCTTTCATTAATTTATTTCTCTGCTCCAAAATGTGCAACTCCCCTATAATATTCTAAAAGTTTTATGTTAAAAGCAAGGGAAAACCACTACTATCTCCTGTTTTATACTGAAACCAAAAAATCAGAAAAATACTGCATTTTGGAAGCTTTAAAATGTGCTAATTGATCTATTTCTTAAACATATAAATAGATTTATTTTAATTGTCCATTATCACTGATTCATTACAACTCAGTACATCTCATAGATATGTATATCTTTAGAGTCTTACTTCAAATATGTACTATTTATCAGAGGTGTTCAGCCCTATGGAATAAGTATGAATTCTGAAAGGCATGTATTAAAACCAGTTTTTTAAAATATTCATACTATGCAGGTACCCAGAACAATAAATGCATACAGATACTATAAAAAGCAGCTTTGCAGCATGTACATGTACAATGACCGCTTTGCAAACTTGAGCTTTTCAGAAACTTTTTAAAGACATGGCACATTATGGAGTAAGGCCTGCAAAAATTCAATGTGAAAAAAAAAGCAGGTTTGTTTAACAGATATGTAAAAAGTATCTGAAGCCCCAAACTTCTCTATGCGTTTCTGTATGCCTATAACTTAAAAAACAGCGAAAACCATTTTAAACCAAATGTGCTGTGTATATATATGTGTGAGTGTGTGTGTGCGTGCATGTGTGTACATTTGCATAAATCCTTTCCAGACTAATTATCTTGTGCCAAATTCTAGCAAAAAGAAACATATCTAAATGTTTCCTTGTCTCATGGAGCGACAGGCAGTACCTGAATTTAAAAGGGGTAAAAAACACAAAAGGAGACAGCAAAACGCTGTGTTGGCAGAGCTGGACGAGGTGCAGCAGGGTCTTCCTCTGGTTTAAGAACTGCGGTCTGGTTGTCAAACTGGAGTCATCCCATGTGCTCCAGGCTCCCGCAGTTACAGTCCCTCCTGTATATAATGCTGGGAGGAATAACCGAAACTATTTTGCTTATAGCAAATGGTATTACAGAAATGTGAAGAAATGCAGTACTCGGTTTTAAAATTTGCTCACAGACTTTTAGATATCAGAAATGGAAAAGGCTTGTGAATGTTATCTTAAATGCTTTCAAATTCTCCCAGAAGTGACAAGGCAATGATTTAGGAGGACATGTTTCAAAATCTTTACCTGAAAAACTGAGATTTGTTCATGTTAATATGCAACAAAAGAAATCCTAGGGTTGCAAGTAGCAACTGGGTTTTAACCTGTTCTGTAAAGGAGGAGGTACATTCAGGATCGAAGGAAATAAAAGTGATTCTAAATCTTCCTGGAATGGAATCAGGATATCAGCTTTCCATCCAGCCTTGACTGGATGGCACTTTGAATTTCCCATAATTTTACCTCTTCATCTACTAAATATTAATAATATTAAAATAACTGTAAATATATGCCATTTGAGACTGAGAGAACTGCTGTGCATCAGAGTGTCTGCTGTTCCTTGTCTTGTGCAAGCCCCACCACCTAATCTACCACAAATATACCTAGTTAATGCTAATTCATCTCTCATATTTAGTTGTGCAACTCAACATCATCCTTAGAAGTTTATTTTAATAGATCTAGTAGTATATGCATCTCTCCCAGAATCTGAAATGCCTACGGGTGTCGCAGGCATAGAGATACAGAATGGGCCAAGGGTATAAGCATGTGGAGTTTGTAAAAGCTGAGACGTTCCTGCAAAAGGCATCATGTCATAAAACTAGTACTGCACATGGTTCTCATGCAACCCCCTGTTTTCAAGCACTTCCTCCCTGTTCCTTTGTGGTGTCCCTATGTATCTCCCAAACGAATTGTTGAACTATCCATACTTAAGATTTCCATTCAGTCACGGTATCTAGGACTCCTGCTGGGACACTAGTTCAGAAATACATTTGGTAGAATGCCAGTCGAATAGAGGAGTCTTAAATTAACAAATATTTCATTCCTAATTGGTGATAAAGCAAATTCTGTATCGGTGACAAGTCTCTTTTTTGACYCTAAAACACTTCCTAAGGCCCTGGTGCTTTTCCCCTGATCACCACACGCAGGCCATGCCCTGCGTTGCTGGTCTGCTGCCCTCCCCACTGGTCAGCTCTTACCGTCTCCTCCATTAGCACCACGGTACAAATGTCCATTTCGCCACAAGATGGTGATGTCCACAGATAACATCCCTGGAAATAGGGGTTTACTCTCTAACATGAGAACAGTGCATTCTGATACTGGCGACCAAAATATCCTCTGCAGAATAATGCATAAAACCACGTCTAGAAACAGTGACACGAGAAAAGCTGGAGCGTTCTTTCACACTCCAATCTCCGCATGTTGGGGCTCTGAAAAAAAGTGTGTGCTTTTAGCTAAGTCAGTAAGTATATGGCATGTGAAGAAGATGGAATGAGGAATTTCCTTTTGGGGGAGCTTTTGTTCTTAGTAGCTTGTGTTTGACATGTTAAATTACCCCAAAAGAAAGCAAACTAATCCCAATTCTGAAAGAATGATGAAACAAGGGACACGTCTGATGCCTGCATAGGCTCTCCATTCTCAGGGGCTTGGGAACGTACACCGCTTTCCTGCTGTAACAAGGGAGACAAGGGGTGTTTTAACCTGCTGCTGCCTGGAGAGGGAACTTGCGATTAACTGGAACAGGCGGGGTACAGCCTTATTTATTGTTTGCTTGAAGCATGTGAAGGACTTTGTGGAACTTGTAACCCTAAAGAGGATAAAAGTGAGATAGTCTCCTTAACGGTACTTGGGACATGAAGAGATAGAGTCRTTCTTCCAGGTGGAACGAGAAAAAMAGCACTTAGACAAGGCAGATGAATCCCTTATCACAGCCGGGATTAAAAGAGTAACTTGGCTCCCGTTATGAAGCTGTGGCACGTGGAGCAGGCAGGGTAGCCCCTCCGCTGCCGGTGAGCCTGGAGATCCCGAAAGGAACCCCCCCCCCCCCCCCCCCCCCCAAAAAAAAAAAGACACAGAAAGCGCTGCCTCAGCCTTGAAATTTCAAGCAGCGTTTCTGGAGCAGGAGCTAAAGCGTGCCCTGAGGATGAGGGCGTCTCTCTTTCAGGCTGAGTATCACAAGGCCACCAGAGAGAAGAGTTCGGATTAACAAGAAAAAAGCTCTTTTCCCGCAGCCTTCCCCAGCCGCCGCTGCCCGGCGGGGGTAGCCCGGGGAAGGGCCCGTGCCCCGCGGCC
>NW_028185750.1:572605-576390 GCF_003343005.1 Rhea americana | reverse complement strand
AGGGGCTGGATGCGCAGGGCCCGGGGGGAGCTCTGAAGGTGACCACGTCGGCCGGGAGGGGCGGGGGGGGAGGAGGAAGAGAAGGAGAGAACTGGTCTTTTCTTAAGAAATTTCTGCCAGACACCCCCGTTTTGAAGCTGTGGCTTCAGGAGTTCGCTTGCTCTGCCACTGCAGTCGCAGGAACGCTCATTTTGAGCTTTTGCTCCCAGGGGAAACGAGGAGGGAAAGAGATAAAATCGGTCTTTAAAACTTTCCAGGCTTTTCCGATTTTCGTCAAGAGGGAAGGGAAAAAAATAAAAGACTTCTGACAGAGCCCGGCGAGAGCCCGCTCCAGGCGGCGCCTCGGCCCGCGGCGAGCCGCGCGGCGCGGGCCGGCCCGGAGGGTCCCTGCTGCGGCCGCGCCGCGGCCCCGCACCGCCGGCGCCCCGAAAGGCGGCCCCACAGGCGGGCTCCTCCAGCGCCGAGCCCAGCTCCCCTCTGCCCGACCCCTTAGGCCGAGATTTACATCTAGGCTAGATATTTAGTCATCTGCTTGCTGATCCACTATGTATCTTCCAGCTAGAAAAGAAACGAAATATTTCTTAATGTCTTTGCTGTTTGCACAGATCATGGGTATTTTGTCGGACTGTGGTGCCCCAGGTCTGCACAGTACATCTATCATTTTCAAGCATATTTTAGTGCCTTCATACTAAAGACAGACTAGATATGAATGAATAAAATATAGCAAGCTGTGGGAGGTTTGGGGTCTAATTCACAACGGGAGTATTCAGAATTCTTTACAGGTGCTCCTGTGTTCAGCAAGCTTTCAGCCATTGATTTACTGACCTAAAAAGCCCAAACTCCATTCCAACAAGTGAAAGAAGAAATTATGATCACAGGAGCATACTTAAAAAAAAAATCTTTTTGAAGTTTCGGCATCCTTCTAAGCTATTTTCCACTTGTCAGGCTCTATCCACATCTAAAATCCATCATCCCTGTGCAGACGGAGTCTCGTTTAAGTAGGAAAATAAAAGGGTCAGTCMAATCCATGCTGCAGATGAATACTTGCTGCAATTTACAAAATAATTCCAGTCTCAGCTCTGGCCAAGTTTGGGGGTCCTCCTTCCCCACCACCGTTTTGTGGAGATTTATTTACACAAAATATTCTATAGATCATCAGCAACAAATCCCCTCAGATGATTTCTGAGAAAGAAATGAGAAGTTCCATTAAAAAGGGAGAGAAACTATCACAGTTTTAAACGATTTCAATTTAAAACATGCAAAATCGAACACTTGAAAATATTTTTCTGTTTTGTAAATTTTTAAATCAATCAGCACGCCCGTTTGATTTTCAAGATCTCTGACACTTATTGCCACATAAATTAATTGGTTGTTGGCTTAATGATAAATAGTTTAAGTAAAGTCTTTCTTTCTCAAGGAAGATCTCTTAAGCTCCAGGGTCTAAGCAAAAATTAGAAGAGCAAAAAATCAGAGGGCAATAATTTTGAAAACGAACTTTTAAAGAAATGCAGTTAAAGATGGTGTATTTAGTAAACCAGGGAGCAATAAGACTTTCCCAAGCTGCGCTCTTATCCAGGACAGATGCTGCTGTTTGCGTTTACAGGTCCTCTGAATCTGAACATCTGCCCTGCATAGGAAGGCAGCGGAAGGACGATTAAAATCCAATCTCTCCGAAAAGGAAACATTTTTTAACGGGCAAAATGCATATTTTCTGGATGTTTTAAAGATCACTGTTACTCAGAAGAATGCTAGTTACACCTTTTATCAGCCATCACCACTGGGACTACTACTGACTTTTGCACTATTTCCAGTGTGCTCAGCAAGTAGATAAACAAATATCTTCCCCCCCTTTCCGGGGGAAGAAGGAGAAGAAAAAGTTGAAGGCAAATCTCCACCCTATTCGACATATCTGAACTTCATAGATTAAAAAACAAATAAACAAAATTGAAACAACAGAAAACCCTGCAAACAAAGTTGAAACAGATGACAACAAAAGAGGCAAATGAGTTTCGTCTTCAGCATCGATGGGGCTGACTRAGCACACAGTGTACGGACACATTGGTCTGGAGTAAACCCCACCACCTCTGCCTTGAATGCTTCCAGTAAAATCAAGATCCAAATATTTTCTTTTGTCCAAAAACTTTCTCCTTTTGCATACAAGGAGCACGGCTGAGAAGACTCAGCGATCACAGCAGCTCTGGTGGGCAGTTACCGGTGCAAGAAGAGTGATGGGAAGAGGTGTGGGGATGGGGGGTTGGTGGGGCAGGAGACTACTTGAATTCMTTTGCCTGAAAAACTGCAATACTATTGTGGGGATGTTCAGCAAGGAAACACCTCAGAAAGTTCACAACTGAATGCAGAGAACCCGAGAGGCAGAGTTTCTGCAGAGACTACAGGCTKGTGGCTGTTGCCAGGTTTGCTCCCTTTCTTCTTACTGCTGGTCCCAGTTAAGAGCTAGAGGGCTRTGACTCGGGGACAGGGAAGGTTTAGAACAGAGATGTGGCTCTGAGTCTTCCCGGAGTCACTGATGATGAACAAAACTCCAGCCTAACTTGTCACTGCACGAACCGTCCCAAGGCTGCCTGCAAACACCTGCTGCCCGCAGCCCCGCCAGCCGCCTCCCGCCGTGGATCCTGCAAAAACCGCCACTTCTTTTTCCTCATCTCTCTCTCTCTCTTTCCTTCCTTCCAAAACTCTGAGGTGCAAGAGCTCAGGAAAAGGGCAAGATAATTCACTCATCAGCAGCCTTTAAGAATGTAGCCACTAAAGAAAATTCACAGCTCTCTGAAGTGCTAACTTACAATCTCTGGTTTCCAGATTTTATTTCAGGCTACACTCCCCCTTCTCCCCCCTCCTTAACCAGATGACCTTGCTTCAAAACATTTTATTTCCAGCTGAAGTGAAAAATGCTAACATACTAGCTTCTGTAATTGCAATTTGACAGCACTTGATCTCAATAATTATGCTGCAGCTAAACTATTATTAACGGTTTAAGCTAAAATAAACGGAAATCCCCCTTTGGAAGGGAACAGAAACAAACCTTTTAAATCGTTCTTAGGGGAGGGGGGGGGAAGGAAATGGGATCTCTTACCTGCATTGTAAGCTGCCAGATCTGCCCCAGGCCCTGGGCTCTTCCTTTTCCTGGGTCTCCCCTTCTGGACAGTCCCCACGCCGTTGTAATAAGGCAGTCCCAAAGTGTTGGCAGAGCCCGCTCCCAGTGCTGGGCCCTTCCCAGCGGCTACATCCGAGTGATTGAAATGCACCTGGTACTCCCCCTGGATGAGAGTCTCGAAATGGAGGCGGCAGTACACCAGATTGTCTTTCATGCCAAAGTGGTCGCCGGTGGTCAGCATCTTGTTGCAAGTGGTGCAAGTAAAGCAATTTAAATGATATACCAAATCCCTGGCCCTCATGACCATCTCGGAGGCTGAAATCCCCAGGTGACATCTCGCACATCTCTGCACCGAAAACCTCCTGCAAAACAGAACGGCCAGAGGAGACGGTGAGAGGCGCATCCCGCCTTCGCCGGCGCCGCCCGGAAGGCGGCGGGAGAGAGGGGCTGGCGGGCGCCGGGCGGCCGCCCGAGCCGGGCCGCCGGCGCAGAGCCGCGCTGTCCGCGGAGCGGCTTCGCCCGCCACCGGGCGGGCACCGCGGCCCGGGATCCGCTTCCCCCCTCGCAGCGCACCTCCCGGAGACCCCGCTGCGGCCGGCCAAAGGCGCTGCCCCCGGCCCGGCCCGCAAACTTCCGCGGCGCCGCCGGGCGCCAGTCCCGCTCCGGCCGGGCC
>NW_028185750.1:568395-571915 GCF_003343005.1 Rhea americana | reverse complement strand
CGGAGCGGGGGGCTCCGGGGCGGCCGCCCCGACGCGGCTCCCCAGGGTCTCCTCCCCGAGAGAAGGCACGGGATTTGGGGAAGGAAGGTGGAACAAGAAGAGAAACAACCTGGGGCTTAAGGAAGACGTCTGAATGAGACCCAGGATTTTTTTTTTTTTGGGGGGGGGGAGGTGGAAGGTGGATTTGCCAGTCCCCCAACAAGCAGGAAAGCTGCTGTTTATTGAACAGGCTCAATAATCACAGAGTAGGGCAAATCGCAGATAGTTAATTTTTAAAATTATTATTATGGATACACAGAGAGTGTCTGCATAGCTAAGGCTCTGTGTGTGTGTGTGTCTGTGTACTTTCCTTGCTATAAAATTCCGGGTGAATTACGATCAAACCCCCTAGTAGTCAGGGAGCTGCAGACACGGCTCGCTCTGCAAGTTGGCTGCAAACAAATATATCCAAATCTGCTGTAACCCAAAGCACTAAAGGGACCAGTAAATAAAACTGCGGAGGAGATGAGCATTAGTAAATCCAATGCGGAATGTTTTATCAGGAAAACGAAATACTGAGAAATGTATATGCGAGAAAGTAGGAAAAAACACCAGAGCACCTAAGATTATGCTGGGATAAACTTGGAAGCAATAAAACTAAATGTAACCCCTATATAATTTAATAGTTTAGTGTCAAATCACAATCCAGTCAAAACTCCCTGCAAAAAAACAAATACATACATATTCTGTCAACATCTACTGAAAAAAAAAAAGAAAAAATATCGAAAACCATTTAAGCACTCTTATTTATTTTATCCGGCACYTTAAAACGGTATTCAAAAGAAAAGGTTCCGACGTGGAGGAGAATTTATGGCAGACCTTGCAATGCGCTGCTGTCCATTTCCTTCTAAACTTGCTCTTACCCTGGCACAGAGCTCAAAGCCCGCTGCAGACTGGTTCGCTGCAACGGAACCCCAAACATCTCTGTACAGATGTGACAAACACACCGGTCTGTTTTGATTCGGGAGGGAGGYTGTTTGTTTACTTTTGCCTCCTCTAGAGCCTTAAGTCCTTGAGCAAAGCAAAAGGAGGGAGGACAGCTAATAGGGGAAGAATCGGAAGAAAATATTTTTTTTCAGCATATGCTACACTGATTACTTTCATGCAAGACTTGCGCAGACCACAGAATCCCATCGCTATTAGCACTATTGCTTCCATTACACCATGTCCACTATCAGAACTGCAAGTACCTAAAATTATAGCTCTATATTACCAAGCTGTCCATACARCTCCACTGCTGGCTTGTTTCTTTAAAGCGTTAACTAACCTCTGATTAGTGATCGTTTTATAAACAAGGTAGTTTCTTGTAAATCCACTTTAAATAAAACACAGTTTTTCTGCTTTGCTTTTCCGGTGACAATAATATTCTGAGATCCAGAMATGGTATTTAAGGTTCCAGTATTTTATCCCACTGCTCATTATAYACACATGTATATGCACACACATGATATATAGATATATAAAAGTATCATATCTTAACATTTATTCTAGTAAAGATCATTTGATATTGTTTAATTGTACGGACAAACACTAACTTTTCCAAAGAAAACTAAAAACGTTGAGAATCAAATTCTATTMTTGTAGTATAAAGGCTCTCTTTCAGAGGATATTTCAGGATTATATAATCTTACTGTTTACTTTTAAGTAAATTTCGACATAATATGAAGAGAAATAACACGTACTGATGAAGTTTTAAAAACTGAACAGATATGTCTCTTACACATGCCTATATCAGCTTACAAGATAGCATTTAACGAAAATACGGAATCTTCGCACTTCGAAATTATAATTTCTACTTAACAAAAAGTAACATACATAAAATGTTGAATCAGATAACACACTTAAGAAATCTCTTCCACTTTGTTAACTCAAATCAGGATGCAGCTTTTAATTGTATAAACGTCCTAGTATACAACTACACATCAGCAGACACTAGATAAAAAGTGACAAAAGTTATAAAGATGTGCATCAGTTTGTATCCTTGAAACACACCTTCTCGTTCTATTTCTCGTTTTCAAAGACAATGTTCATATATATTACTATTGTAAACAATCATATTTTTAAAACATTAGGTTTTTTTTAATGCTATAATGGCTATGTTAATGTAGCCATCCCACCTGAAAAATAACACAGAAGTGGATTCTTTGGCGCTTGTCTTTCCATTCTGCAGATAAAAATCTCGCTGTGCCAAAATGTTATCTGTATAAAAGCGTACTTTGCCTCTTCCTAAAAACTTTCGAAGGCCGGACAGGCTGGGGGAAGGGAAGGAGTTCTTGGACGCTACCAAAAGGCTGGTCTCTATTTCTGCTTTCTCGCTAGAGCAGCATCGTTCATTTCACCCAAGCGTTACTATTAGTATGCATATTATTAATAATTAACAGTTTCATGCCTTGCCCCATGTCTTAATTTAATCTTTTGGGGTACCGTTATGGTTAAATTTTCTCCTGATCTAGTATTTTGCATAGGTTTCCCCCCGATCGGTTATTTTAAGGGAAATCTTTGAGGGGTTCATTAAGTTTAGGGGGTTGAATGACTCTCCCACTCCTTCGCCTCCTACCGTTTCGGTCTCTCCCCTGTCTATAGCCGAGCTGATGGCTGGCGCTTCGCTTTTGGCTCTCCGATCCATCTCGTCGATGACCCCATGCATCTCCGAGCCGGACAAACTGTGGAAAAGCATCGCTGAGGAAGCAGAGGAGGAGGCCCCGAGTCGCTGCTGCTGCTGACAGTTGCCGGGGTCCCTGCAGGAGCCCAGGACTTGCATTAACCGGAGCCCTCCCCCATGCATCTAGCACGGCCGCCCCGTCGCTCGGCGGCTCCGGGCTTTCCGCCCCGGCAAAGCTGTCGGCAGCGCGGCGCAGGCACTGATCCGCGGTGCTCGAGGGGCTGGGGCGCAGAAAAGGCGGGCGAAGGGCGCGAGGGAGAAGGGGACAAGTGGCGGTGTAGGCTTCGGGGCTTGGATCTAGTCTGTTGCGTGGCCCCGGCACATCCCTCTAGGAGGCTTCTTCTGTGCAGGGCTCATTGCCCCAGGTGCAGTCCCAGGCTTTACGCTCTGGCCCAGCTGACGGAAGGCTGGACAGGTTTACCGTTGGGAGGGGTTAATAAATAATAGAAATATTAAAAAAAAAATAAACCATCTTCGGTGAGAAATAAATAAAAAAAATAACGACAAGCCCACTACATCGTACTGTGCGGAATTCGGAGGAGGAAAGCAGGGAGAGGAAGCGGCAGCAGCAGGCGGAGAGCAGGCTGGTGCCGCAGGGAGGATGGGGCGATGCCCACCGTAGGCACTCACAGTCCGGAGGGCTGGCAGCGGCTGCGGCTCGGGGGCAAAGTTTGCTCCTCTCCCCGCTCCTCCCCCACCCCGCGGGAGCTCATTGGGAAAAGAAAAAAGCCACGGGGAAGGAGGAAGAGTTGGACGGGCACCAGATGGGACGGGCACTCGGCGGCCCCCCTCTCTCCTTAAAGCGGCGCGGGCGGCGGG
>NW_028185750.1:496956-568058 GCF_003343005.1 Rhea americana | reverse complement strand
CCCGGCGCTGGCGGCGGCGCAGCGAAGGCGGCGGGTCCGAAGTTTGTTTACACGCCCCGATCGCGATAGCTGAGCCCTCCCTAATTAGCTGCGCGCGGCCAACCGCGCTCGTTCCGCGCGTGAAAAACGGTCACGATCAGAACGTGGCAATTTGTGTCGTTCGGTTCCGTGAAGCCTTCCGCGACCGAGGCTTCCCCCTTCTCTTATTTCCCAGCAAACCAGACGGAAACCGGGCCCGAAAGGTCTCCAGAGAAGACAAAGGGTTCACAACGGGAAACTGCTCCTGAGGTCTAAGTATTTATTCAGTAGGTGGGCAGTAAGGAAGGGCGAATTAACACTAAAGATGGCAAATATCATGCTTCTAATTGCATTAGCAAAGGTAGCACAAAGGAAAGTAACCCTGAGCGTACTTTGGCGATCACAAGACACGTCGCATATCCACGTCTGCAACTTACTACATCACTTACTACTTTAGTGTTGTGTGTTGTCTACCGAGATAGTGATCTGCCTCTTACAGGTGTAGTGAAGTGAAGAACACTATCTTTGCTAAAAGTGGAATTACTCCTTTTATATTACAGCTTTCCTGGGTTTGTGCATTCTGTGAGCATTCTTATAATAAATTTGGCTTTTACCACCTGTATGAATTGCTCCAAGTAGTTAAATACATTTGCTTGTCACAGAGAATAAGGTGTCTCTTGCAGAAATGTATATGAAATAGCCATACAACCCCAAGCACGCAGAACACAAGCTGATTTGGCATCTGTGGGAACTATCCAAAGACTGTCCTAAAATCAGAGCTTGAAAACAATGGAAACTCATGTTTTAATTCAGATTAGAAAGTGCAACAGAATTATTAGAACTGTATAATATTTATGTTGGTAAAAATAATTTATTCCTTCTTCCCTTAAATTGCAAGGCATTCCAAATACCATCTGTGATGAGTGATATGCCTCCAATAATAGAGCACTGGAATCGAGCTCACCCAASACCATGAGCACCATGTGTTGCTGTGGGACACCTTTGTATTGCCTTTATTAAACAATCCACTGTATATATCCTTATATGCACACTCTATTATCCTTAGGTATTTTAATACTGTTTTAATTTCCTATCACATAATTGATTACATATTTTCCCTATACATTTAGCATTCAAAATGGTCCTGGATTTATATATTTTATCTGACATTGCTAATTATCAAAAAGATTTTATATATTTCATGTAATTAAAATATATTATTTTATATGCCTGTATTGCCTGAGTGGCTGGAACCAATAATACTAACAGCATGATAAAAAGGTATGGCATGACCTCCAGTTCACAGGCTATCTCTGACTATCTTCTTAATGGATATGCAAACAGGAGAAGACATCCAACCCCTGCTACCAAAACACAGGAAAAGTAACAGAATGTAAACACAAAGCTGCTAATGTACACACTGACACATGAATGACATTTACATTGTTCTGAATAAAATTCAGGATATCATTGAATAATGAGCTACTGAAAAAATGCTATAGCAAAACAATCTTTTAGAATCAAATATGGGCTCATTTAAAAAGAGATTTTTTTCATTAAAAATAGTGCAGCGAATAATAAAGTCTTTTAACCTGTATTTTGTTATAGGTGACAGGTGAACAAATCACAGGTCTTGAGTTTCTCTACCCTGCCTCTCTTGGTAACGTCATCTCCAGTACCATCTGCTACCTACCAGACAAACAGACCAACCACATAATGAGGTACCAGCTTCCACCCAGCTACCGTGACTAAATCAGAACAAAAGAATCAACGCCTCCTTCAACAAAGGAACACAAGTCTAAGCTGTCTTTGCTAATTGCTGGGTTTCAGGTTGTCTGTTACAGATTTTAAGTGAACTACAAACTTCCATCAATACTTTATAGCTGTTGGATAAAGGTACTAAGAATAAAAGATAAATGGAAGCAAAAGGTAAGAGAGAAGAGAAGAAAGCTTGGAAAATAAGTAACTACTTATGGTAATTTAAAGGCTGTGGAATAATATAAACATGAAAGACCGGGGCAGTGATTGATATCTCATATGTTTTTGATGCCCCTACGGTTATTAGACTGCAATATATGGGAACATACAATAAACTATGAATTAAAATGTAATTGTAGCTTCAGGCATCTTCTTCATTGTCTGCTGTGGTGTTATGTCTTCATGCACCGTGATTGACAAGGTGTAATTAATCATCTTACTCAGTTGTAAATATGGGCACCCTTCACAGTAGGCATCAGGAAGTGTGTACCAGCAAAGGAAGCAATAGTTGACGCTGATATACCATTAAATCAAAATCAGTACGCTTATATGTTCAGAAACGTGTGTTTGGTGTGATGCTGTTATCATTTATTTCTAAAATACTGTACCAACAGATTTACTTGATTTGCAAGTTAACTACAACATTAACTGGTTTTATTTATTTTGTGTCTTCTTCATTTTTATAGGCAGTGATGTTGTTCTCCTAAAATGTGAGACAGTTTGCTTCTTGTCAGCAAGTAGAGCTCAGCTCTTCATCTCCCTGAGTTGCTGGAGAGAGACTAACATGCTTCAGATTCAGTTGCTGTATAGACTGACTTGAAATGATTCAAGAAAATTATTACTCCATTCATATATCACTTTTTACACTCCTTATACAACAAATGAGACACTTTGGGTCATTTTAAATGAAAGAGAATAATGAAATAATCTTATTAAGAAACACCATACAGTTTAAAAATAGGACATTCTTGTCACAGATGCTGTCCCCAAACTGTAATGAATGCATTTGTAAAGATGTTTTTAGTATTCAACGGTAAGAAATATTTTATATCTGTTTCTTTTTCTAAATGATCACCATCCTCATCCAGTTAGTGCAAAAATGGTATATGAGTCACAGGAAATTTAAGTGGTTTGTCTCAGGAAAATTTGGTGGTATGCATTTTTTTCACACACATAGAGCTGTTGAATGAATAATTGGCAACCCATTTAATGTCCTTTGCTTTAAAGCTGTCTAGTACATTTGCTGTTTAAAAAAAAGTCTTTCAAAGCTGTTAAATATGTAACAAAAAGAGGTTGCTATCACCATTCTAACATGAACAAAGACATACAGTGAGCTGCCTCAGATACTTCCAGCACAGTATTAATTACAAACACAACAATAAATGAAAATTTGCAAAGTTCTCAAATTTAATTTCTTTGTAATACCAGCTAATGAATGTTTTATAAAGACATGCAGTAAAAATATCAGTCGAGGGATTAACTATCAAATATTACCTAAACCAAGTATTCTGAGGAGAGTATAGAATCTGTTGGAACTGTACTTTTACCATTTACTCCAGACTGAATAAGATCTGTAGGTGTCTCAGAAGCAGACCAAGCTTAAGACAGTGTAATAGCACATTTTAAAGAAAATGAGCAGCAAAGAACGTGTTTTATTTTGTTTTGAAAAACAGTCACTGATAAAGAAAACTGAATAATATTATTCTATAATATTAGTTAATTATATTTGCCTGGAAAACGAGGAATATGCACAGAAATAAATAATAAAGTTTAAAAGGAAAATATTCAGAATGTTTTGCCCAGATGTTGTGTAATGATTGTCACTGGCAAGACAATGGATTTCACATAAAAATGCAAGCATGTATCTATGTAAGTGAGAAAGAAATAAGATATCTCACATATTTTAGTTTATATAGCCACAGCTATTTAAATAATTCCAAAACTGCCTCTACGGGTGTCAAAGAGGGAGGGAAATCTTCAACCACATGATCTTCTCTCCAGAGTCCTGTTAAATCCACTGAACTTAAAACAGAACAAGAAGTGTGAAATATAGGTTTGAACATGTTATGTCAGAAATGTAAAGGTTGGAAGCCTTTTTAGTAACCGATATTAATATTGTATTAAATGTTATGAAAAGGTAGGTGTTGGGGAGAGGGGCTGGCTCATGTGCAATTTTGTCAAGGTTTTTATCTGTGATTATGATTCCAGATGTATCTATTCCCTGAGGAGAAAAATGAAGTAAAGTTGGCATGTGACATGTGTTTTAAGGTGTTTGGCACAATTTCCCAAAGTGATGACAAAATGTTCATTTTTATTACAGTGAATTGGTAAAGAAAATATGATTGTGAAGGTCAGTAGCTGTGTATTTTAGATAAAAGTGGAGTGTTATTTTGGGGAATACGGATTTTTGGTGGTGTCTTTGATCTGATTGCCTGACTTGAGCATCTACTATAGTAAATAATAACTTAGATAGGATGATTTTTAGAAAACATGAAGTGTTAATTACTAATAATTTCAGTAAGTTTCACGCATCGTATACAGTAAAGATAGGAAAAATGTTTCTTTTTGCATCTAGTAACATAGCTGTTACTTAATAGTAATTTATTTTTAATCTATTTAGTTCAGACTTCTTTAATGCCTATTTTGCTAATCCAGTTGCTCTACAGTTGAAACTCAAATAACTGGAATAAAATTCTTTGTAGAAACAATTTTTTATTGTAAATGGACAGATTTTTTTTTTAATGGTGTGGTGACTTTTTTTTTTTTTTTTTTTGGCAGTGAGAACTATTTTGTCTAAGTGCACATTAAGAATTAAGATAAGAAAGTTCCCTATGGCTACCCAGTTGCCCTTCTCTCTTCCCTCCACACCCCTTCTGAGTATAATAGTATCACTAATTCCATGCTGACAGCAGGGCACCCAGGGCTACATTACCAGGCAAACACTCACTCATAAACATTTTACAAGTTCAATATCAACCAATCCTAGAGGTTTTGGAGGCTGCCCTGATTGGGTACATCATGGATTTGGTAAACATGGCTACATAACAGAAATAAGGCTTGTAGAGAAAGACTCCTCTAGTACTGCCTCCTCTGAATAATCAGAGCCTAAGAATATGATTCATTCCATATTTTATAAGTAAACTTCCACAGCTCTGTATCCATCTGCAAATATTCAGTGATGTGCGCAATGCATTCCTTTCTGTTCTACAGCCACATTTCTTTGTGAATTTAACCACATCAGAAAGCACTTCAGATTTCTAACACAAATATTAGATGCATTTAATGTAAGGAAGCTTCCTTTATTGGAGGTGATTGGGAACATTTTGTATTTTATAGGTATATTTAAGAGGTTAGCAGTAGGGGGGAATCGTCTGTGGAAAATCTGTCTACAGCTGAAATTTTCAGTTGCAGAAGTGTTGCTGAAATGCCTAATACATTCACATTCTTCTGTTAAGTAGCTCACAAGAGTATCCTCTTAGTTACTAGATATTTTTTAAAGTCAAATACCATTTCTCCTTAGCTATTATTTGTTATTTTCAGTCCTATATACTTTTTTTTTTATTTTTCTGTGTGCAATTAGAAGACTTTCATTCTCAAGGGCTTCACTTTTGTCTACATTTCTATCCATAGTTTAGTTCTTCTTTTAAATAAACTCCCGCAACTTTACTTTATATTTAGTGCATACATGAAAAGCATAAAGCAACTCCTTTGCTAATGAATTTTAGAGAGTGGTTTACAAGTTTTCAAAGATTAATTTTCCATTGGATAATTTTTCTCCGACAGAAGATAGCCATAATTAAAAAAAAAAAAAGAACATCAAAGGTTAAGATATTTTATAGTACAATTTAGAAGTTCATTGTTAAAGTCTGTGCTATAAATTTAGAACCCTACCTATACTTCAGTATCAGAGGAATAATACAGAGGGTTGAACATTCTGGTACCTTTCAGATATTGAAATGTGCTTGCCTAATGAAGGCAAAAGACTTCCTCACTAGATTTATTTTAAACATTACTTTTAGATATTTGTAAATTAAAATAGCAGTTTTAAGTCAGGTACTAATTACTATTTAATTTGATATTTTACAAGATACCTGGCCACTTAATATTTATCCTTTATTTGTCTGTGTTGATCTAATTGCACCTCTCTATTTTGCATTTATTTCTCTTTGCAAACACTACATTATTCACTCTCTCCTGTGCTTATTAAACAGTGCCACCTGCACCAAATGAAACAAAGCTTCTCCATCAATCTATCCCAGCTAAAGAACCCTGACTATATATTACAATTAATTGAAGCTCAATTGAACACTTGAGACTGAACTAGATACAGTAACCTGAAAAAACATTAAAAAAAATAGGATGTACTTTAAAGAAATCTTTTAAATGAAAATGTTCTCTCAAAACTGATAACCTAACCTTGTACCAAGCACTCTTCATCATCTCTGCACAGTACCTCAAGTAGCAATTAGCAGGTCCTTTAATTAATTAACTATTCCCTGTACATCACAGGGATTTTTGTGGCACTAACGTCATCCTACGTAAGTGAATACCAAATCCAGTCAATATTTTGTCACTATAAACCTTTATCCGGACTACCTGAATGCCCACTGCATGTCTCTGAAAAATGATTTCAGAACACAGAAAGCAGGTATGGAAAACAGACGCAAACTTTACAACACTAGTCTATATAATTAGAAGAGATAAAGTGACAAATGAAAATGTAAATACAGGGAGTCTTATATACGTAAATATTTGCAGTGAGAAGAAATCAGGTCAGATGCAAAGTAAAATAGTAATTGTGAAGTCCTATAAATATATTTAAGTAAAATTATTTTGTTAAAAAGGCTAAATATATATTCAACTTTTAAAGTGCCTTAGGCTTAGTTCACTATGCTGCTTATCTTTAACACTGTCAGCTCTCCAACAAGAACAGATTAATTAAGTGGCAGGTCAGACACAGCAAGGTGAAAGGGCATTTCCAACCAATCAGTGCCATTTTGCCAATTTTATGCTTTGTAAACTTTTCATATGAGTATAAATGTGGCTGATTATTTTCAATGTAGGTTTTGTTTTGAAAAATATTAAGAAACTTTACGAGAATTAAGACCTGCAAATGAGACACCAATTGCTGTGCTTAAGATTTACAAAAGATAGAGTATGTAAATTTGTTTATATAAATATGTATTAGATATGTGACTGTGTGTGGCTATATGTGTGTGTGTGAACGAACATATGTGTGTGTATCCATCTATCCATTTGTAGATTCAGATACAGACATATGTTACCATTTCTTAGAGACAAATATCGGCAGAAATAATTCTTTGGGTTCAGTAGTTTTCTTTAATTCATAGTAAGCTTATCGTGTGAGATCTGTGTGTTCAGGGAAGAGCCTGTGAATTTATGTAATGTAGTTTAATGAAATCAAATAAAGTATGGCTCACATGATATTGCAAGATTTACACATTAGCCACTCTTTCAACATGAGTATTATTTTGAAT
The DNA here is from genome assembly GCF_003343005.1 of Rhea americana. Classification (NCBI taxonomy): domain Eukaryota; kingdom Metazoa; phylum Chordata; class Aves; order Rheiformes; family Rheidae; genus Rhea; species Rhea americana. The sequence continues at coordinate 560,784 of NW_028185750.1, read as the reverse complement.
TATGGAACAAACTTTATCGTGAATTTTAAAATAATAAATAATACATATGACGGACTTGTAGGAGTAGACATTGCAGAAATCTCGAGAAACAAAAAAGAATTACTATTTAAATAATTTGGTTTGTTTGCAAGTGCTATTATAATAAGAAAGCAATTAACTGGAACTACTCATGAGAACTAATATTTATTCATTCACCAAAAGATAGTAACTGCACTTCAGTAACGTTTGATATTTTGTAAGAGCAACAGAAATTTTCCTTTTCACCTCGTGGATTCTATTAAACCACTGTTATTGTAACTGCAGTTCAAAAAATTTTGGCATAAGCAAAATGTAAGGTAAAATGTAAGGGTCAATGAATAAGCTATAACTGTATGTCTGTTTTTTCTGTGTAAATCCGCTCTTATCAATAATTCACTATGCATGCTCCTCAAAGACTGTGTCTTTACATTTTTGAATTAGCATTTACAATTTACCAAAGACAATAAAAAAAGGAAATATTAATCTCCGTACTTGGAGTCCTTGTGTCATCATTACTACCAAAATTTTCCAATAGATTTGGCAAATGAACACTCTATTTTGATACATCAGTCTCAGACAAAGGTGGACTCTGATGCAGTTTTTCACTGTTCATTTCCCCGAACCTTTTGGGATATAAAGAATCGTGAACAAATACTTAACAGTCTGATCAATAACCATTGACTGTTTTGAGCTCCGCGTACCCTAACAAGCACAGCTTGATCATGTATATTTGATCATTGTAAAATTTCAAAGCACCTTGATGCAGCAGAGCAAGCCTTTCCATACTATCTTTTTGTTGTTTCATAAAGTATATATTCCCTATGATTTAGCTTCACTGGTAATGGAAACTTACTGCACATATATTTGATGAAGCACAAGATCATTAATTTCAGTGTTATATATCCACTGTACTTCGCATCAATGACAAATATAAAACACTGTCCTAACATTTTAGGAGAGGAAACTCTGGATGTACCTATGGATTCAACAGACCCCAGAGTGCAAATCTAAACTCTATCGTTATAAATCTTGCACTCCTGTTAAGTGCTGGCATGCACATTACACTGAGGTGTATTAAGCTTATTTTAGTGGAAATACTGTAGTAAAAATCTTTCCCTTGACATCCGTTTWTATATATGTTCACATTTGTATAAAATAAATAAATATGCAAGTTCACAGCTGTTACCCTCATCCTTCTTAACTACCATCTAAAGAGATAAAGATCTAAGTAAAAAAATATTTACAGTGAAAAATATCTTTGCAGAACTTTATTATTGTTTGCAATTTCACATCCACTGTTTTTTCACATAGAAATTTCAGATTATCATTAAAATATAACGTTGATGCTACATTTGTATAGCTGCCTTTTCTGCTTATAATCATAATGTTTATTCTAACTTTCTGGGCTTATTATTTTAGACAGATATCTGTTTAATTAGCTTAAGCTGTCATACTCTAATAAATACAGACGGGTTGCCTGGTTCAAGAGGAGGAAGGTGGCTGCAGATTTCAGAAGCAGAGACAGTTAATGTTTTGTACATTATCATGTAAACAGCAAAAGGACAAAAATAATTACCTGATAAACTTTCCATTTCTGACTCTCCCCTATATGCTTTCTGACCGATTTTTTTTTATAGAAAATCCATTCAGATTAAGTAAGTCCTCTAAATATCAGCAGCATCTGCTGGTTCAGACACCTTCCTTTATGCAGAGAACCATTTTCATATGATAATACATGTAATATGATATAGAATGACAGAATGCATGACAGTTGCCCATAATACATAGAAAGTCACTCAAAGGACAGAAGCGACATTTGGATAATTAGCATCCATTGGGCAGTCAATCATGCGAATAGAAAAAACTGAACAAAACCCACAATGGAGTTAGAAAACAAAAGGGACCCTAGCCAGTCTCAGGATTAACTGCTCTAAAGCGATCTAAATGCTTTTGTATCTAAAGAACTGAGGCTCCCAGGGCTGCCCTGCTCCCCTCTAGATACCCAGGGAACTAATTGTGGCGATCAAAGTTAAAGCATTCTCTCTTCTTTATAGACTGCTAAATACACAGAAAAATTATTTCTCCATTCGTGTTCATTAAACTATTTTAAAGTTAAAAAACTGATGCCATGTTTCTTTGCCAAGTGAAATGAGCCAGATTACTGAGATTGTCCTGCTTTTATGGGAACACAACAGCCCATTTAATAAGTCTGCCTTTGTTCGATTGATATTATTTTGCTGTTGTCCAGTTTGCTATCTCTCTCTTTTTTCAGATAATGAAGGCTATTGTCATTAAAAAACTCTTGTGTGGGAAAAACCTGAAAACAGGAATAACAACATTATCAAACCTATGCAGGAAAGGTCTCATAATTTCTGCATTAATAATTGCCACTTTATAAAATAAATTAAATAGTTTTTCATTCAATATATGCTGCTCAGAATTATTTCCTTTTCCTAGATTAGTTGGAAGATGAGGGCAGCCCCCTTTAAAGCTCCATCTAATAGAAGAGAGAAAGAGAAGAGATACAGAGAGAGCCCCAGGATGTGGAAAGTCATGAAAATACCTACCCTGGAGACAGTATTCCCATAGGATCCTTTTCATACAAATTCCAACTTGCCTAATGCCCTTAATGAATGAAATAAAGAGAGAATTCGTAAAGGCCCATGCCGATGGCTCCTGCTGGAAAGTGTGTGGTTTGAGGCATAGCTGCAGCAGTTCTGGGAGGGAATCGGCTCCGGTCCCCATCAGCCAAGCAGACAGGAATCACTGGGGTGAAATCTTCCCTTCTCATACATTTGCAATTGACTTGAAATAACATCACGACACCTTTGGATAATTGACGCCTTCTTACCTTTCGTTGTCCTTTGTAATTAGTATTTGTAGATCTAGAGGTTTCTCCCAGCCACAGATAACAGGAAGGTGAAAGGGGTGGGGAGAGTGTGTGTGTGTGTGCGTGCGTGTGAGTGAGAGTGTATGTGTGTGTGTGTGTGTACACGCGAGAGTGAGTGTGTGTGTGTGTGTGTGTGTGTGTGTGTGTGTGAGTGAGAGAGAGAGAGAGAGAGGAAAGAGGCTTTGGTTGTGTGTCTCTGCTTGGGGAATGGTGTGTTGGTATATTTGTGTGTATGTATATTTGGGGCTTTGTAAACCTCGAGGGTTCTAAAGGCAAGATAGAAAGTGAAAAGTATGATGAGCTGGATCTCCCCTGTCAGTCGTTATAGGGTTTCAGCGGCAGTGACCTTCAACCCTTTTGCTCTGTGTCAGCCTTAACTTGAGCCCCCTTGCCCAGCTGCTGTGCCAGCATCAAAATGCAGAGAAGGAAAAAGGGACAGCAGAGGTAAGGAGGCAGAGAGAGATTGAGATCAGAAGGGCTTTTCACCCAGTCAAATGGGCCTCTGGTGACAAATCAATCACGGCCTGTTCAAACCAATGATGCTGCCAGTCTCCAGCTCGCCAACCCCTCCACAACCTCCCCCAGCTCTTCCTGGCTCTCCTACATGACACTCAGCTGATGACTGGGGCTCCAGTCAGAGCAGGGCTGCTTTTTACAGGTTGATTTGGTCATTAGCATCATGTCTTCTCTCTCTATCTCCCTCTTGCTCTGTCTTTATCATCTACCCACCATTTATTTAAAAAATATTGAAAATAATAGTAGAAAAGGGATTGTGATACATAGAAATACTTGTAAATAAGTTCATATATAGCCTTGTCACAAGTACCTAGATTTATTTATGTATTTGATTTTTACACACTTAGGAATAGCTGCCTGTTTTAATGGGATTAGTAAATCTGATCACTATAATCAGGAACAAAGACATTAGGCCTTAGAAGCTCTTCACTGCACCTAAGTTGCCTTTCATTTATTTGTTTTACACTTGTAAAACTGGTTTCACCTTTTTTTTCCACTACATCTCTAGCACATGAAAGCTAAAGCCATTATTTTTCAAATATATTTTTTTGTAGGCATTTGCTAAAATATGATTTTAAAAAAACATCTAAATCCATGAGGCAGATCCTTAGCTGCAACAAATTTGCATTGCCACTGAAATTCACGTATTTCTAAGGAAATAAATGCTAAAAAAGAAACCTTAACCTTTTAGCCTGTAATTTCCAAAATCTTTTGGTTCATGTTTAATTTGCATAACATTTCTTGCTCTTTTTTTTAATTTGTATGTTCTGCTGGGGCCACATAAGAGTATCTAAGATGTACAACATCCAGGAATGATAGAATACCCTTCCAAGGAGAATACAGTCATAAAACCCTAAATAAGGTAGAACAAACAAACAAACAATTACCACTAAATAATAACAAGTTCTTTCAATAAAGGTTTCCACCTGAATATCAAAAAATGGCTTTAAACTGTTAAAAAAGAAAAACAACAATGCTAGAAGAGCATTTAAAAAGTGCCAGAAGAACAGAGTACTCTTACAGGTTTTGTGATCTTAGGGGATTGCATTCTCTGTTTCTTTCTCTCCTCTCCTCCCACTCCCCCCCACCCTCCACTCCTTAATACAAAGGAGGAAGAAAGTCAAAATAAGGTCTTAATAGAGCATATTTTGATCTCTTTTAGTCCTCACTAACCTTCAATCTCTGAAATAAAATCCTCCTACAGAAAAAAAAATGAATGTTAAGAAAAGGGGAAAAGTCCCTCCTTGTCCTCTCTTATTTAGTGGCAACCTCTTAGTTTAGAGATGTCTCACATGTGCAGTCAAGGGAATCCATGTACATTTTTATTAGCCAATTTACATGTTGGCTAGCAGAGAGCAACTGCCCAATCTGACAGAGTGYGGTGGGTAAAAATGATGATGGAGATGTATAGAATGGAGCTGAGCCCATGTGGGCTCTGCAAAGAGAGCTTGGGCAAGGTACAGCACCATCAAAAATATAGCATAATATACTAAAAAAATACCTCCCCTCTCTCCTTTCTAATATGATTGAACTCTGAGAAACTGAAGTGAAGTGCATTGCAGAAAGCAGTGCGGGGTGTTGAACAGCCTGTAGCTGGAGAGTGCTTCGCCTTCATCTTCAAAGCTGTCCTGTCAAATACAAGGTCTTTTTAACATCAGAGGGATAAAGTTTCTGATTCTGAAGGGTTCATTTTCCTCTTGGTTTTCCTCTATCAGAAGTTAAGCCCACACGACCCCCACAGTAAGCTGGCTTCAGGATTGCTGCCCTGCTACTTGCCCCATGATTTGGGGATGCTTGTGTAGAACAATCTTGATTTGCTCACTGTTTGTTGGGTTCAGTTTTCTTCATGTTAGTTCTTTCTTCCATCTTAGGTGTCTTGAGGCTTTTGCCGCATGGTAGTGAATTGAACCTTACGAACTTAAAGGAAAATTGTGCTTGGGACTTGGAAAATAYTAATCTGTTGCAGAAAATGCTGAAGTCTGAACATGTTAGGATTGAACTAACGAGTTTTTTTTTCTCATTTCAGTCCCTCAGTCTCTTTTTTTTTAGCCATAACTTAATTGCACTATTTCCTGACAAAATAATCCTAACTCCTAAAAAACCTAATATGTGTAACTTCATTTCATTGCTTGTACTTCCTCCTACCAATATAAACAAGAAATCAAGGTGATATACAAAATATGTGTCTCTCTGTCATCTTATTCTCACTAAATAAGTAGTACACCTAAATCTAGTTCATTTCTAAAATGAAAATTCATTATATTTCTGGAAACTTGAACTATCAGCTCCATGCATTTTAATTAGATTGTCTGTTTTTTCATTTATTACTAATACAGTCCTCTTAACTATGATTTATTTGTTAAACAAAGTGCCATAATCCATCACTTATTCATCTTAATTTCAGCAAAATTAAAGTAGTCGCTGTTATATTACACCTAATTGCACTTGCAATGAAAAGAACAGAGATGTTAATCAAAATAAATTGAAGATAAACAATAAAATCATTAAATCTTTGCTGCAGTAAGTGTAACTAATCAGTTTTGACTTGAAGCGACCGAACACAAATAATGAATCTGTCAGTGAAGACGTGCTCATTAAATACAGCCTAGTCCGCTAGGGTCCTGCAGGCAGCCTGTAATATACATCCCTGTGCAACCCGCTAGTGCCTATCTATTAGTGGAAAGCAAGGGAGAAAGAGGAAATTTTATATGATTGTCAAGATTAAAGGTCTCTATATATTGCAGTTTGATTAATCAAAGATGCAAATGCCACAGGTATACAGTAACCCCTGTAAACACTGTGCCAGTAACAGTGAAAGACTTTTTTTTTTTTTTTTTTTTTTTTTTTTTGGCAACAAGCAGGTCACAGAAAGAAAAAGAAGGGAAAAAAGGAAAAAAACAGAAATTCAGAGATGGACTTCTTTTTAAGAGGTATTGGAAGTATTAGTTTCATAGTAAGTCACTAGAGTTGATATTGCATTAAATATGTGTGCTTTGCACTAGCACAAGATACTGATTGTAGTGCTCTGCTATATCCACACCTTAGGGACATTACTTGCATTAGTAATATAAGCTGTTCATATACTCTTTGCTTTACCGCATTTACCACTTCTGACCTTAACAGGTTATCACAAGGGATGAAATGGGAACTCCACGTATTTCTAAGTGTGTTGTTAGACTGGCAAGGAGTCCTCTCAGCAGCCTGGTGAGCTGAACTAAAGCAATCACCACTTTCTACCTCAGCTTCTAAATTGTTTACTTAATTATTCCAGGTTCCCCAAGAGAATATTTGCTGGTAATCACTAGGTGAGCATGAATTTATATGATAAGGAGCAATTTTTCTTAAAATATTTTTGAGTACTACCTCTTCATCTGACACAACACAGCAACTAGGTCCAGATCTAAAATACAAGCAGTGGATCCAATTATGTGGTTCTTAGTTGCACTAAATTACATCATTATTTTCTTGAACAGCATTATCAGCTTCTAAACTTTAGAAAATATTTTTATTCTTATTTATTCCTCCCTATGTTACACCAATCATTTCGCTTATTCACAAATCTTACTCTCCTTTGTCTTAATCATTTACTAAACAACATAGTTCAGCTTAAAATATTGATCAGCACAAAAGATGTCTGCATTGCATTTGGAATCATAAAATATCTGACCAACATTTTACAATACTAATGCCTTCTACTGTATTTTAAACTGCATTCAGTCCAAATGATATAGTGATAATTTAACAGTTAATATACTCTGTCTCAGTATCAGAGAATTATATGTATTTTCTATTGACTTTTTACTATCTAGGCATGATAACTCACTGCCTCCTGAGCAGGAAGCTAATTTCAAATCAGTTTTATTCTCTTCTTCCCCATCTCTTTATACAGATGATATAAGATATTTGGATCATATCAAGTAAAAACAATCATGGGAGAACAAGGTTTCACATCCTGGATTCATGGTTGGACCCTACTGCGAGCAAGTTTTTCATCTTTGCTTTTCTCCTGCTGGTGATTTGATTTCTCTTAATAAATAACCTTTTTTTTTTTTAACTTTAGCTGATGGACCTTATATTTAGTTTCAGTTCTGCATCTTTCCAGCATTTATGATGGTTAACTTGGGACTCAGCATTTCTCAAGGCACTCACTGGAATGATTTACATAGGCTTTGCTAATTCAGTGGCAGGTGGGTGATTCTAGAAGTTAAAGACTGGTGGCTTTTCACTGATATGACTATAAGCACYTAAGTAGTAAATATTACTATTCCTAATTTATAGAAAAAGAAATAAAGATACAAACTGAAAAGTGGCTGGCAGGAACAGGAACCCAGTAATGATAAAAAATTAAGAAAAGAATGGACCTGGTCCTGCATTACTTCATCAAAAAATCCTACTGACTTCATTCAAAATCTACCTTGAATTAAAATGATAGATTAGGGCTCAGGAGCTGTATAGTAGCCTGTATAAAGTTAATCTGAGAATCTCCTTCCAGTTGCTTTCAGTGGGTCTCTAAAAATATTCACCAACACAAGTGGCACTAATTGGACCCCATGTTGGGAAAATTCACAGAAGAGCTTAGGACTGAATGGGCCTTGGAAACTGAACTCCCTCTCCTATCTAGATGTGGCTCCTTGAGGTCACAGTTAAAGCACACCAGGGGGTCAACATGGAAGAAGGTTGCTTTATTTTCACTTGTGCTTTACCTTTCCTGTACGCAGCTAGAATACTTCAATGTTCTTGCTTCTCAATGTACCATTTCTTACTTGCTCTCTATTTTAACTATTATTCCCCCTCCTCCTTTTTTTTCAAACGTAAAGGATTTTGGACTTTGTTCAAGTAAAACACATTTTCAAAACACAAGCACTGATGATACATGGTTATGAGCTTGAATGACAAGCAGTAGGTACACAGTGATTAAGAAAAGAGGCAGCAAAGAGGGGCTCCAGAAGGAGAAAGATTCAAAGAGTTCTCCTTAGTCCCACTCTTAACAACACTAAATGGTTGGGAACCTATGAAGAGATTTCAAGAAAACAAGGTGAGATTTTAGTTTGAACAGGAGGAGAGAGGTTTAGAATAAGTTAGAYCTGACAGCTGGCAACACAGAGATAATAGCTGAATCTGTGTTGGATGACGAGATTACATCAAAATAAGATTTAGTGGAAGAGGAGAAGGCAGCAAAAATATAGGTCTATTAAATACCTTCAGAAAGTTGGAGACGTGATGTCAGAAAAAAAGGAGCAGTGAAGAAGTGATTAGAGAGGCAGCAGAAGAGAACAGGGTCATGGAAATCAAGGAGGACAAGATGTCAAAAAGGAGAATTGAGTCAACAACTCAGAATGCTGACACGTAAAGGAGGATGAAATTGGAATATTAATTCCCAGATTTAACACAGAAGAGGTCTAGACTGTATATAGATCAGACTTACTCCTAGGTACTCAGCTACTAGTGATAGCTTTTGTGCAAGTATGTGAAGCAATCAATCATTATAGGTAGATACACACACACACACACACAAAAGAGATACATTTACTTGATCTATGTATGCTATTATCTTACCAATTTGATGGCTAACCAGTGACATAATAAAAGCAGCACAATAATGATTATTCAGCCTCTGAGAGAAGATGACAAAAGAAGTAAAATAGTAGAGATTCTTTAGAAGTAGAAACATTTTAAACTGTATCAGAATATAATTTTGCAGCATAACAGTGTAAGAGATTATAATGTTGCAAAGGAATAGAATTAATCTAAAAGCCAGAACTGCTCACACTTACGGAAAATTAACATAGCAAGCTTGAGTAACGTGCTTTCCCAAAAGACAAAAGTGCAGGTCCTCTTTGACCAACTGTCTTTCAAAACCTGTTATATTTTATTTCAATAAACTACTGGATTTACCATTGGCTTTTCCATTCTTTCACTTTCTAACATGATTTTTAAATTCTTCATATTTGACCTAGTAGATGCAAGTTAGCAATCTGCTTAAGTCATTTTGCATAAAACACTATCATTTAAACTAGTGATGTTGAGAAGATTCAACACTGCAAAACAGCAAGCCCTTCCCTTGGATATACTCCAAGGATTCTCTAAAGTACTTTAGGAGCTTTATAGATTGAAAATGAAGTATTTATTATGGAACACAAACAGTAGGAAGATTCTGTATTTACTAGTCACCATACAGAATCGTTAGGTTTCTTTCCCACGTTGTTTTTGTTTATCTTGTAGATCACTGACGTTCATGCAAAAAAATCAGTCTCTCTAAAGTTTACGAACCACGCCACTTTTGCCAGTTGCTTTCTTGATTCTTTGAAACGTTTCAATCTACAGGGACAACATTTGACTTAGTGCTGAAAGGGACTCTTCTTCATCGTGAGAAGTGGCATCTTCTATGGCAACAACTCTGTTTAGACTTTTTATTATTGCACACCTAAAGTTACATGAGACTAATCCTATGCACTGCTAATATATACATCCCTTAAATTGTTCACACCAACTAATACAATTGGACACAGTCGTATTATGAATACGATGTCTAGCTTTTTTTTTTATAAGCTCTTAGATTTCATGATATCTGTCACACAGAATTCATAGACAGTCGACAAATAGTGCTGAAAAAGAATTGAGAGCAATCTCAATTGCCTTCCAGTTCAACTGGGCATCTCAATAGTGCTTTTGTATCRGGAAGAGAAGCAGCTGATCTGTACTATCTGCTTCTGTATTAGGTTTCATACCTCCACCATATCTGCCTGCAGTAAGTTTTCTCTGGAAATTAATCTAAACCTTTTACCTATATATTAATTGGATTTATGTGTTTAATATCTTGATTAATATTGTGTCCTGGAATATCTGTGAGAATATTTATTTCTATTACATCATTTTCAGAGTGGGATGGCCACAACTGAGTGAAATATTAAAGATGAAACTGTACCTTCTAAAAATCACCATATTTAATATAATATTCATGGCTATTTTTAAATATAATACATTTTGGCTTACCACTGCATACTCATTGGAGGTTTTTTTTTCTTTGACTGATGTTCAGGTCTTTTGCCTTGAGATGCTATACTGAATTTCTCATGGTAATTTACTCCTCATTCATCTGATTTTGTTAGCTCTGTCAGAAGTTCCTAAAAACTTTTTGTCTTGACAAAGCTCAATAATTTTGCATCATCTGCATTTTTTGTGACAATGGTGTTTATTCCCATCTTTTGATCATTAATATATAATCTAATGTCAAGGCATAGGGTATATCTGAAGTGAGCCTCAAATAAATATTGCTATGTTGAAAAATTATCATTTATTCTACTATTAGCTTTCTGTATGTGAGATAGGTTTTATTTGGAAATAAAGTAAATTTTAAAACATGCAAATAGTTTTGTAGGTACGTTGGCAGTCATTATGCTGGGAAACTGGAAAGCCATATTGTACTTTCAGAGGGATAGGTCACTTAATACCGATTATATCCTCGTTATCTAAGCAATGTGCAATTCTATTTTAAACATTTTTAATTATTGATCTATACAGCTCCCTATGCTGACATCACCAGAAYCGCCCTTCTTACCTTTTAGAGGATAAGTACTCTCTACTCCTTCAGTACAGACAGTGATTTTAATCAGATTGCATATTCTTATTAGTACTTCAGAAATTTCTTTCTTAAATTCCCTTGGAATTTATTGATTTACCCTGTAGTTCTAGGAGTTTTTTTTATGTAATTTGTGAACTTGTTCTAGCACATCTTCTTTTAATTCCTCTGCATTTGAAAGAATCCCCTCTTTATCACTTAACAGAGTGTAACCTGAAGGTGTATCTATTTTCTCAAAAGCCATGCAGAAAATGCCAATACAAACAAGCCATTTACCTTCATTGCAGTGCCTCTGTATTCTCACTCACTTTCCTACTTTTCTACCAAATAACCACTGGACCTTTAAAATATTTGTAAGCGTGCAGCTTCACAGTACTTGAAAAAAATACTGTTTTCATGTCATACTTTCTTACTCTTCTGCCAAAAGGCCACTGGACCTACAAAATCTTTTGCAGGCTTGCTGCTTCTTAATACTTGAAAAAAATCTTGTTTTCATGTCAGACTATATACTCCTCAAATCCTCTGTCATCCTTCTAATCTCCACTGTGTATCTTAGCCACAGTATTTTATCCCTATTGACTTCATAAGACTATTTTTACTTTCAGAAAAATGCACATTTCACTGTACTAACTTCCTGTACCTTCCTGTACCCATATTGCTTATTTTTTGCTTGTCAGCTTTTTTTTTTGTTTTGTTTTTTGTTTAAGATTATACATGCCTTCTGTTACACTGTTACGGTTGCTCAAGTAGCCTCCATGCTGAGTCTAAGGATTTTAATTTCCTCACTTGTGACTTTAGGGTCTTTTTAACTAGCTTCCTCATTTTTGGTACAATCTCTCCCCTGGGGGTATTGAAGTTAATTATATTGTGGTCACTATTACTTAGTGGTTCAACTTTAGTTACTTTATAAACTAACTCCTGTGTATTACTTGAGAAGCTTTTCTTGTCTTGGTTCTTTGTAGCTCCAAGATTAAAACAACATATGTATCAAAACTTTTTCTTTTTTTTTTTAATATCCTAGCAAATCTAATTGGAAAGTCTAGGAAAATAGATGTACTTAAGAGGGAACTAATACAAAAGGCCAAGGGCATTACTATAACATTGGTGAAATGCCACCTAGTCTTCATTAACCATAAGATTAGAATAAATCAAATCAATTAATTATGGCTCTATTTAGAGACAGAAGTATAGGAGCATATATATATATTTTCCCACTAAATAATTTTAAATAATACTACAAAAGAGTCAAGGMCAGGTTCAAAAGAGAACTTCCAGCAGGACATTATCCCCATTTTAGAGAAAGGGAACACATTTACTGGCTTGCAAATGCTGCCTGCTGCTGTTTACTATTTTAAGTTCCTTCATTAAATACGGAAGAGGTTGGCATTTCATAGCTTATGGTATTACCTCATTATAGCTTGATGTGGTACAGTTGCAGTAATTAAATAAATAAAATTGAGTTTTTATGGAGTACAAAATGAGTGATGATGTTTGCAGAAGTGCACTTCGATTTGTAATTTTTTTCTAAATGGAATGGAATAATTAGCATCAGAGAACTAATCAAAGTAACATCTAGAAATAAATTTTCATTCTTATTTTTCTTAAATAATATCTACAGTTTGGGAAGAGAGCTCTCCTGGACTGTGGACCTACAATCTGTCAAGGATAATTCTGCATATTTAAAAAAACTACACAAAAACTAGACACTAATAAATGACAATAAGCAGACAACCCCCAGGTTAATCAGGAACCCTCACATTCTTAAAAAGAGTTAGTGAACTTCCATAACTAGGTACTGGACATGAGACACATCTTATTTCAATCTCTTCTCAGACAAAAGGGAAGTATGAGTAAGTGTGGAGAGATCTGTTACCTCTGTAAATAAGGTAACAATACTGGGGTAACACTACTGATAACTTGTGAACATCATCCAGGAGTATCAGTAACAGAACTTTGCAGGCTATCAACTCCATTTCAAATACACAAGTTCAGAACAGCTAATGGCTGTCTAGCCCTAGCTGTTGCCAGAATGTTAGAATGTCATGCTCCAGCAATCATACTGAGTTACACTAACATGAAATGAGTATAAATTAAATAAGAATCAGACTCATACTATTTAATCAATGTTACATTGTTGAAGATTGCAGTCATTTGACTATTTAATAAAATTTTCAGATAGAAGTGTGAACTAAATCTTGATATTAACGTTATATAGCTCAGTTTTTATATAAACACATACTTTCACATTGCCAAAACAAAGAGCTTACATCACAAAAGTGTTATTTTATGTTTTCTTAATAACAATTTAAAAATAATAACTTATGACAACATCTTATCTGATGACATCTTAATAAGTAGTGGGACATCAGTAGTTATCATGTTACCCTGCACAATGGCAGAAAAGATAAGTAGATTCCCTGATAGAAGGGCAGTGAAGCTGACATTACTCATGGTCTTTTGTTTTATGGTGATTGTAGTGATTATATTTGAAGCCTTACTCAAAACATATTTTATTGTTACGTAAAGAAGCTGTTGTGGTAATTACTACTGAAAATTCAAGATGTACAAATTTGAAAAAAATTAGGATTACAACAAATCTATGAGATAGGAAAAACTGAAGAAAATCATAGAGTTTAGTGGTATACCTCATACTAAGTTTGTTTTTTTTTCAGAATAAGTGCAACAAAATATAAAATCATATTTTAAATGATACATATTATCAGCTAGATATACTGTATTTTATAAATCCCTTCTTTTGTTCTTTCTCTCTTTCATGTATCTGAGTTCATCAGCTTAAGCTGGGCAGTTCATTGCACAAGAGTTTAGTGTCTTATGAAGTAAGTACTTCCCTTCGCTCCAGCAACTTACGTCTGGCTGGTCTGGATTTCTCCTAAGTATCCTTGTTCTTCCAGGCTCATTAATAACTTAGAAAGACTTGAATGTAGCAGCCTGATTTACATCAGTGCTCTTATTCCTTTCAGCACAGGAAGGTTATCTTTTCTGCAACAAAGGCTATCACAGATATGAATAACAATTTTCACACTGGGCTTCTTTTTGTCTAGCTGGAATCACATCATCATAGATTTTGCCTCATAAATCTGACTTTGCTTTATAGAGCAATAAGGGTATAGTCAGCACTCCACCATCACAGCAAGATGAATAGAGAAGAGTAACTTAGGTCAGTTATTTCTTTATTATTGGCAGATGAAATAGTGTCTTCAACAACTTCAGAGCAAGAACCAGCTAGGCAGTGTTTTGACCATGAGGGCAGAGTCATTCTGAGAAGCCATAGCAAGAGTTTTTTTGCTAGATACAAGAAGTGACGTGCAAGTCATAGAGTAAAGCAAACCTTTAAGCAGGTAACCTACTATTATTTTAGAACTGCTTGGGTGAAAATTTGGAGATTGAAATCTGTACAAGACATTTTTAGGTAACAAACATTCAGGAGTTCTGTCAACTGTGGTAGACTGCAGGAAGAGAAAGTTAAACACTACGAAGTGTTTACCAGTCTAACACTGATTTCTTCCGGTTAGAACTGTATTAAAAAAAAAAAAAAAAAAGTCAGGATCCCAGTGGCAACACCTCAAGCATCCTCTAGAAAAGTGAGAGAAGCATTTAGTGCTTTTCAGTAGATTGATTGTTTCTACCATCCAACACAGCAATACGTGTAATCTTTGTCTATGTGCACATTTGATATGTGCACTTTGTGAGTCTGATGAATAACACTTGTCATCCCTGCTGGGGAGCCAAGTGGAAAGGGTTTCCCCTCGGGGGGGTGGGACCACCCTGCCACAGGCCCCACACTGATTGGCTCCCTGCAGAGCCACACCCACAAGGGAGCTGTCTGGCCAATAGGAGCAAAGCTGCCAGCAATGACAGGCACAGGGTGCAGAGGAGGGTGAGAGAGGAACTGTGTCCAGGCTCTTAGAGCTAATTGGGGGCTTTAATTGTATTATTTACTTAATCCACATAATCATGTTTTTTTTTAATAGCACTTAATAAGATTACTTAATTTCCTCCTCTTCTTCAGCTTTCTTCTTTAGTCCATCTCCAGCTATCTCTGGTGCCATATTGCCGTAATACCTGTTCATGGTCCTGCTCCATGTGTGGATGTTTTAGCCACTCAGTTCTGCAGTTCATATAGAAAGCTCTAGAGAGCACTTCTCAATTTAAACTTACAAGTTTTGAATCATCTTAGGCAAATTGAAGTTGACCTGTGAAGAATATGTCACAGGAAGATTGATGTCTAAAAACCACACATGAATTATGGAAAAAAAACATGATGCCAAACTACAGCTCCTTTAGAACTAGCTACAAATTGTTTCCAAGGACATGTAGAAGCAACATTTAGTTGCTACCAAAATTCACACTTATGTTTTCAGATACTGGTAGTAATTTCTGCTTCATTGGGAAAAAAAGTGTTCTTTTTTCCAGCAGTCTAATAAAATAATAATGGATCTTGATACTTGGAGATATAAAAATGTAAGCAAAAATGYACATCTCCAAAAACAGGAATGCATATCTGCTAAAACAGAGTGTAATTTCCATAGCAGTATAGCAATAGCTTGTAAGAAAAGAACCTAACAATGAATAAAAAAAGCTTAAAATCTTAGAGCATAAATTTTGGAAATGTCAGATAAAGTACCGATACAGAAAATGGCTTTGATATAAAATATAGCTATAAAATCAAGCATTGCCACATAGAGTTCTAATTTATTTTTACTTTGGTAAGTAATTATCTCTTTAAGAAAAAAATTCAAAGTTGCCATGCTGAAGTTGATAGAGAGACAGCAGTACTTCAAGCCAAAACCTGCTGTTCTGCACTAGGGAGTGCCCTGAGGTAAAGGTAGAAGCATAAGGAATTTAAAGGGTTTCTCAAATGAGAAAAAAGCTAGGTTCCATGATGCAGACACAACACAGAAAGGTGTGAATAAAAGTGAATGTGGGGACGACGCTGACAAGAGACAGTATAAAAAAGGTGCCTAATGCAACATGTCTGTAAAAAACAATCAAACAAAAAAGAAACAAAGTGTGCTAATTTCCTAACTTACAATATTTTTATAAGCAGCAAATTTCTTYATGCCGAATATCAGTATGAAGTGCTTATTCAAATACTTAGACCCAACAGGCAAGGTTCGAGACTCTAGGCTTTTAAAGATTTTTCATAGTTGTCAAAATCTAGTTTCCATGAAAGATATCTTCTACTAGTACACAGGAGAACTTTGAATGATAAGTTGTAGAGCCTGAAATCAACTTTTTGTTCAATGGGAATTAGTTATCTAGAGTAACAGAATGATGTACTGACAAACTTTACTGTTAAGCATAAGGATTCTTGACTGTTGGGCATATGACTTCATTCATGGATTTTAGGGACAAGCCAAAAGATCAGTGCATGAGTATTGGTCTGCTGCCCATAGGAGAAGATGCTATGTTCTGATCATTCATAGATTTAATAGGAATTTGTGCAATGTAAAGAATCCAAAAGAATATTACAACCATAAAATGAAGCAACATGCGATCTCCCAAAAAGCCAGAGTATTTCGGAGAGCTCACTGTTTCCTGATTGCTATAGTTCCCCAGCTTAGCTTCAGGTGGCGTCATCTATTCTTTATCCATGCTTTGCTTTCAAAAGAGATATACAGGCTAATCAGACTAATAGTTCTTACACCTGAAGTTTATCACTAGCTATAGGTATTGAGTGACACAAGAGAAAGTGTGGTATTTTTCATTCATTACATCTACAGAGCAGAGGAACTTTTTTAAAAAAAATAATAATCCTCTGACATTAGTTTGGAAAGAGCCAAACTCAGGAGAAACGAGGGAAAAGGTAAATTAAAAGAATAAAGTATTTAAAAAATTATTTTAAAATAATAATTATTTTCCAGTCATCTTGACTTAGTTTTTTTGTTTTGTTTTTTTTAAGGAGCAGACTTGGAATTCTTTAAATCTTTAGGTCAAAAAATATAAATGCTTAAGACTTTGAAGCAGAACATGTGATTGATATTGTAAGTGATGCAGCAATGGAAGTAATTAAAGAGAAGGAAACAGAGTTCCTGACAGGGAAATTCTTGCACAGTTAAAGCCAAATAACAGATAGTTCTGGCAGACATTTTGCTAGTTTCCTTGTAAAATTATATAACTATTTTTTTTGATAGTCAGATTCTGGTGTGAGGGGGAAAATGTAGTCTGAGAGACAGTAGCACAAGGAAGTGTTTGCCATATTTAGATCTCCTTTCACTAAAAATGTAGAGGTCATTTCAGGTCAACTATCCTGGGCGCTTTTCTTTAGGGGAATGAGTCTCCAGCATGGCTCTTTATGTGAAGCGATTTCATGGGCCTGAGTTATAGCTATTGGTATAATCACAGGTTTCAGAAATAAGAATAGTTATTTCTTATTTCTTTGTGAACAGAGAATGAAAAGGTCATTCAGTGTATGGTTCTTCAAACACTTAAAAGGAAAAGTATTCTACCGCTTGCTTAGAAGCTTGTTAGGTACTATATAGAAAGTATGCATAATCTTGCCATGCTGCTATGCAGAAGTGGAAGAAAATAGCCATTAAGATGTCATTAAATTTGTCTCTCTCTCTCTCTTTTTTTTTATAACAAGAAAAAATAATTAAGCCCATGCATTGAACCACTTAAGAATCACATGCCATAGACATTGGATTTGTAATAACAGACAGTTGAGAGAAATCTCCTGGAATAAACCTTCTCTTCAGATGTGTAATGAGGGAGGGGATGTTATGTGCTGTCCATACAAACATATCTGTCTAATAGAAATCCAGTAACAATATTTTAGGATCATCTGAAAATTCAGGTTGGAAGGGACCTCAGGAAGTCTCTAGTCCAACCTCCTGCTCCAAGCTGGCTCAGCCGTGAGGTCAGAGCAGGTTGTTCAGGCTGTGATCCAGTCAGGTCTTGACAACATCCAAGGATGAAGACTGTACTACTTTTCTTCTCCAGATGATCTTGTCCAATACCATTTACTGGTAACAGACAAGTTACACAACAGACTAACTTACAGGACCTCACACGCTCTGAAAGTTACATCTGGTTGCATCAGAGCCTGGGATCCCAGGGTGCCTAACTGGCTACTGGAACTGTAAATCTAGTCTTCAGTGTACCTTACTTTGTGCCCTTAAAAAAATTAATATAACCATACCACACATTCTGACATATTTCTTAATAAATACATCAGTAACTGAGGTCAAAAGAAAATTTCCTTTTATGCCTGATACTACTACATCAATGTCATTAGACTTTGACTGATTCTTTCAGGCAACTGACTCAGACTGGTTGAACTTCTTGTAATTGATCATAGGACTCAAAAACATATCTAGCAAATGAAAAGTGTAAACATACATGATGGATATATACATACAYATATATATCATATGGATTTTTTTATATATTTATTGGAAAGATTTTTAGGCCATTTCATATTGCCACTCTCCTAAAGTCATTACCATCAGCATAATAATCACATATTGTCCACATAGATGCTTTTATCTGTTTTTCCTTGACATTTTTTGGAAATGGAAGACAGCCATGTGCCTGAAGGAGCTGAGAGAGCTGTACTATGCCAATAATAATATTTGTGATTAATAATACTTGGATTGATAAATTGATAAAATACATAGATTTGTATTTTAATGCAGACAAACCTTCAGTGTAGATAATTTTACATTCTTAAGTCATGAAATAGCTACTTTTTAAAGCTACCACAATCTCTGTTAGAGGAGTCTGTCTAAAATGGATAACATTGTACTCAGCGAAAAATCCTTTCTGAAATTCTGCTGTCTCAACTTTCTTCAATGACTGATACCTTGCATTCAAGTTTACTTATTTGCATGCAGAACTGCTTGTGTTATTTCATACCTGAAAATCATGTCAGTCCAGCCTTTTGTTTAACTATGTTTTTGAGTACTCCTATTAGAAAGGTTGAGATACATCTGTGTTTCTTATTTTGACCAGAAAATGGTAAGGTCTATGACAAGAAGAAGGTAAATAGGAGACAGCCCTTCTCTAACTCTTCTAATGTAAAATTTGGTGCAGAGTCAAATGAAAATACTGTGGGAGCTTCAACACAAACGAAAGGAGGTGGTTTTTCATCCAGTGTGCAATTAAGCTGTGGAAACTCCTTGCCACAGACAGCAGTGGATTCTAAATTATACATAGGTTTAAAAGCAACTGAGGAAATTAATGGAAGAAAAATCCATCTAAAGCCATTATATAGAGAGGCGGCACCTCCAGCTGAGAAATTATATGAATTTACTGGAGGCAAGGAGAGTATTCGACATGCCATGGCCTTACACTCTTCCTTAAACATTTGACATTGGTCATTTTTGGAGATGGAATGCTGAGCTAGGCAGACCTTAGCTTTAAATCATTGGTTATGTTTAAATTATTGGTTATGTTTGTATGGCTGCTCCATTTTCTTCTGTATTTCCCAGAATCCAGTTGCAAAATTTCAGTTTCTTCAATTATAGTATTGTTTCTTAACCAGTATGAAGAAGCAAGCACTTGTAATCCACCAATATGACTAAGTGCATCTACTGAATTAAATAAGTCTTGTTTCAGAGCATGAACTTCAGTTAGTCTCTGAAGGCTAACTAACAATCCTAACAGTGTCTGATGAATCACAGTATGGAAGCATTAAGAACATTTTTTTTTCCTGAAGCAATATATATGACCACTTTTGGAGGCTGTTTGCACATCAGACAGGCCAATGACCTGATCCATAGCTCACGAAGTATATTGTTTGGTAATGAAGAGAAATAMAAGCTTGAGGTTGATAAAAATAACTTGTGCTTTCACAATCAAAAGGATTATCTTCAATAAGCTTTCCTAAGTTTATAAACATCAGTAGAGTTTTCTCTGATCTTTACCCACTAAGATATTTGGAAAACCATATATGCACATCAATATTGCTTAAGTAGGAGAATATTCTGTTTCAAGGAATAACATTCTGTACCCATGCACTGGATTCTGGAATATACCCAACTTCCGTGCTTGATATACACAAAATAAAGTTACAGCATACCATACAAATTCTATACTGAGCGTCTGTTTTAGCCTTTAAAAGGAAGTTTTGGATACCCATTTTCTCCTCAGCTTTCTGGTTTCCTCTGACTTAGCATTGTTAGATTTACAAGCTGACACTTGTTTCATTAGTCAGTATTTTAAAATAAAGTTTCCAATGATTGAATTCACAATGTTCTTGTTGCCCRTCCCATTAATATATTTCTTGTAAAAGGACAGAGCCTTACAAGTTTCTAGATACATTTCCATTTATTTATTAAATTTTCCTTTGTTAACTGGGAGTTTGATGTTAAATCATCTTCTTTTTGAAATATACTAATGCACTTTCAGATTGATTCTCTTACACTCACACAACCTATATAACTGTAACATTTCCTGCTCAAAAGTTTTAGCATGGATCTGCACATTATCCAGGCTGAGAAACTGTTGATCAAAGGTTCCAACATGTGGTTGCTGTTATGATTCCTTCCCATAGGGATAGGAAAATATATTCATTACAAATCAGTCACCTGCAATGTTTTGCTGAGACACATTTTTAAAGGTAATTACCAGACATTACTTTCGCAAACCACTTTTCCTGGCATTTATTAGTTATCAACGACTGTCAGTTCATCTACCAAATCAGCTACCCAGTCCTCTTCATCTAGCTCTCAAAAATGCAATTTTATACCTAGTTTTCTTCATATTTTGGAGAACACATTTATTTCTTAACCACTCACTCCTCTGTGAAAGGATTTAAATTGTTCATTTGACTCAGCTGGTCTTTTTAACATATCCARTCTAAAACCCATCAAATTTAAACCACTTTACTATTATTAYATATTCCATTGTCCCTAAAAAAAATATTTCAGGCCTGTTCRTATTAGTGACACCACCAAAACTGAAACAAAAAAGAAAAGAAAAAAGCACTACACAAAACAGCAAAACCAAAACYGTGGTTATCTAGCTCTACCTCCTAAGCAGAATGTTAATCCAATTTCTATAGAAAGTGATGAAATTTTATAAACTGTGTCAGCCACTCTTATGATTATGATATTTTTCCTTATTATCAAGTTTTTTTTCTTCTACTGCACCAGCATTGCTTTTATTAGCTTAGTTTTTCCTCACAGACTTTTCCTTTTTGCTTTAATAACCCATTTAGCAGTATTTCTATAAACTTACCTTCATTTGACAGTAGGACCTATAATCTTGCTTATACTGCTAGAGTTTAGTATTCTGGTTAAGCTAGTAAGAAGAGTATCCCTGGTCTGAACACAGTTATTTTGGTTATGAAGCTACCTTCTATCAATAAGGGTATTGCTGTATGAGACTGGAAGCATAGATATAGGTCACCTTTATACAGTACACATCATGGAGCAGTAAAGGCTGGCAGCACCTTAAGAAAGGAAAGCCAGGAGCAGAGGGTGACCACAGTGCAGGTTGGTCAGTGACCTCCCTGACCAGGCACAACATCACAGACCTGAGCCAGGCAAGCAGCACAGAGATGGCAGCAGCATCAGTCCAACAATTATCAAACAAAAGCTAGGTAACAAGTCAGGCCCAAGGTCAATCCAGGAAATCCAAGCAGTAATTCAGTAATAAGACTCCGAGAAGGTACAACAACAACATAGCTCAAGCAGTGACTGAATGTCTAGGCCTGAGCTTAAAATGGCTTCTGGGCCCATGGGCAGAGGGTATGTGGGTGGAAGCCCCAGATATGGTTGGCCGGAGGTAACTAAGACCTATTGGTGTGCTCGGGACCTTGTCTGTATAAATGCATCCATACCACTAGTACCTTTAYCAGTATGATTTCAGTCAGTCAGTCAGTCAAGAAAAAAAGACAAAATAGCTGTGCCAGTAATGGATAGAAACAGCAGTTTCTGTCTGTCTGTTAAAAAATCCATGATTCAAATTACAATCCYCTTTGTCTTTATGCGTATTAGATAAATGTTAATACTTACATGGCTCTTAAGAGATATGATCCATCGTTGTCTCTCTCTTTCTCAATTGCTGCATGGAAAGATTTCATCCTATAGCAAATGCTGCCTCCTCATCCCTAAGGTGATCTTAATTTGARAGACTGCAGTCAGATTAGGATCAACACATCAGATCATTGTGAAGATTTACTGTTTGGTGTTTGAATCTTGTGAATCTCATTTGAATTTGAGTCTTATTGGCCCTCTGCCAGATTTTGATGAATTTTTTTTTTGTTAGGCCTTGGTTAAACTCTAGAGCCAGTTGATATTGGCATCAAATGTTTGTCTCATATCTTGACAATCTGGGCTTCTTCTGGTGTTCACTTGTACAAAAATATCTGATCTCACGTACTCAAGTTGATATTAAGAACACTCCTTTCTTCTCATCTCCCCAAACATTAATGACTTAATGTAACAGTGAATGAATCTTCTGGGAATTTTCCCATAAATGTTTACTATATTTTATGTCTACTATTTGAATGAGGACAGTATGATTTCTCCTATCCAGCCTCTCTGGGGAGCAAATGGGAAGGAAAAGTATCGTATATATTCTGTCTTTCCCAGCTTTCCAGCTGACTAGATTCTTTAGCCAAACAGTTGTCAYCCCCAGTGGTCTGCAAATTTGGAGGTGTTTTTGAGGGCAAATTTCCAGGTTTTTCCTCACTGCACATCAACTCCAACTCTAAAAAGTTAGAAATTGTTCTACTGTGTTTGAAATTGTCCATAGCTTCCTGAAAACTTCCTGTAAAATGTTTGTAATAATGAAATTGCCAAGTACCTATTTGATCCTTTTTGCCAACTGCCATAAGGCACATTTCAAAATTTGACTTTGTAATTTTTGAGTCAACATTAGCTGTGTTTTCAGTGGAGCACATTTGATCTCTTCTTCACTTCTTTTTGAAAAGTCTCTAGTTGCCTTTCTGACCTTACTTGGACTTTCAAGCCATCTTTTACTGTCATTTTGTCAACTTTCTTTCTTTGACCAGCTGTGCAAAATGCTCTACCACAGCCCTGCAAGAGCAGCAAAACCTCAGAGCCCCTTCTTCTGACAACTAGGCCTTTTTTTTYTTCCTTTTCTCTTTTTGACTTATTATGTAGCCCTGAGGCATCGGACATTCATTTCTGACTGGGGCTGGAGTCTGCTTCATGCCACTCCACGTACAGGCCTGGCTGGGGATGGCTCATCCCTTTGGCGGGCTTTCGGGGATGGGCAGCCCTGCTCCTCCTCTGGTCTGGACACCAGTCCCCAGTGGATTGCTGCGGACTCTGCACTGGACCTGTGGGCCACTTTGGCCCCGTGCAGGGGGGCGTCTGACGACCCCTTCAGCCTCCCTGAGGGGCTGCTCGCGGGCAGCGCCCTGAAGGGAACCCCTGAGGGGAGCGCGCGCGCGCACCGCCCGCGTTGCCATGCCGACGCGGCGGGGCACGCGGCGGCCGCCAACCGCCGCGGCCGTCCGTTGGCGCCGCCCGCGCGCGGTCCGCTGCACTACAGCTCCCGGCAGCCTCCGCGCCGCGCCGTGACTCGGCGCGGGCGACGGCGGCGCCGGCCGGGATGGAGTGAGGGGGCGAGCGGCGGAGAGAGCGCAGCCCACCGATCTCTGGCCCCCTCCCCTCTTCTCTCTGTGGCCCGGGTTTATGCGGCCCCCCAGAGACCATGGGATCCAGGATCAAGTGAGTGCCCGCCGGAGCTGCAGGCCCTGAGGAGAGCGGGCGGGCTCGTAGAGAGGGGGACTTCTCCCGCCCTCCTTCCAGCTCGGTGTGAAGGCCGCGCGGGCGAGACTCCGGCCGAGCCCGCAGGC
The DNA here is from genome assembly GCF_003343005.1 of Rhea americana. NCBI lineage: Eukaryota > Metazoa > Chordata > Aves > Rheiformes > Rheidae > Rhea > Rhea americana. Next base: position 536,985 of record NW_028185750.1, on the reverse strand, counting down.
CGCGGGGGTAGGGCGAGACGGAGCGGGCGAAAGAACGGGGGAGAGTGGCTTCCGCCTCCGCAGGCCAGCTCGCAGGCCGGGGAGGGAGGAGACGGCGGGGCAGAGGCCCACCACCATCGAGCCCACCTCAGTGGGGCACAGGGCCTCCCGCCGTCCACCCTGCTAGCTGAGGAGGGGAGAAGAGTGCCATTTCCTGGCCTCGTACCCCAAGCTGGCATGTTCTTGGCTATCCTCCTCCTCGCCTTCAAGTCTCCACGGGATAGTGTGGAGGGCCAGGCTGTGAGGGCAGTTTTCTAGAGGTGCAGGTCTTAAGAAGGACTGAGGTTGCTGAAGTGGGAATGTCTTAATTGTCAGCACCATCTGCTTCTGTTTTGGGGGTGTGGTAGAGTGGAGAGACCTTAAAGCCTTGTTGCCTAGGTTAGGGTGTGCTGAAAGAAAAATGAATTCTAGCTACAGTGCCTTGAAAGTGCATTAGCAAGGGGATTTGGAGGAAGGAGACAGGTGGTGGAAAGGATTAATGTCTTGAACCTGCAACTCCTTGCCTTTTTTTTTTTTTTTTTTTTTAATTTTCAGTTAATTTATTGGTAAGCCCTATTGATATGTTTAGTATTGTCACGTTAAAGATCTCAGTTCATGTATGCTGTTCCAGACAAACTATGATAACTGTTTCGGAGACAGGTAGAGGTGTAGTAAAACTGTCACCAACAAAAGAATGCTGACATGTTTGTGCATGAAAGATGTGTAGATGGAATGAAGACATCCAGTTAGCTTGTATTTTGTTGAACAGTTTCTGTAGGTGCTGTCAAGCAATTGCTTTTCCTTCTTTAATACACTGTTCTTCAAGATTACCTAGGGTTTTAACTTTTCACCTCTCTTGTTTAGCTGAATATGAGGCTGGAGTGAACATAGTTTGCAGTGATGACACATCTTCATGCATAGGCTGGATAGACTTAAATGTATTGATGTCTTAGGAGAATGTCCATTGATAATGAGTGTTTGTAATGATAATGCTGAAATGGTTGGTTGATTCCAGAAGGCAACTCTTTGGAAGAATGTGGGGATAACTTGTACTTTTGAGGTGTATGTTCCCTGCTGTTGCTGTAAAAACTGCTAAAACTTTAAACTTACATTCAAAGTACAGAATAGAACTGAAATAGAACTGCATTTTGACAGCAGGTGGAAGGTTATATCTGTAACCTGCAGTTTCAGATCTTGGAGCTGTCACCCTTGTTTAGGTCACTTCAAAATAGTGGAGCAAAATTATTTCTTATGACAATCTTGTCTTAGATTTCTTAAAAGACTCAAGTTGATGCTCACTTAAAATGTAGTGTTTCTTTTGTGCATATACTAAATCCACAATCTATGTTTACCTTCTTTTGTTTTTTATTTATTGACAAGATGTTAGTTTGACCTTTAATGGCTTTGCATATACTTTGCAGAATATGAATGAAAAAACTCAGATGAAATGCTTCAGCTAGAATCCTTATTTTATATAGAAGGTGTGACAGTTTAAAATATTTTTTAGAATCTGTGGCATTTGGACTTTTTCTGGGCAAGGTCTGTTTCAATGCGAGTGTATCAGCTTTCAAGATTACTTGTAGATCTGTATTTTTCTCTGTCACTGGGAAAACACAGGTGATAATCCTATATAAGCATTACTTGTCATTCCTCTTGCATTTTGTGAGGAAGTGTTTTGTCTGCTGTGTGATTAAGTAACTTTGCCTTCAGGGCTAGTTGATAAATCGTCTTTTTCTAGCACTTACAGAACACTAACAGCAAACTGGTACCCACATAGAATAAGGATAAAATATCAATACAGTCTCAAAATATATAAAGAATGAGAACCTCTCCGAGTAAGAGACTCGCCAGGTCTACTATTTTGGCTTTAGAGTATTCCACTGCCTCTGCTAGTTTTCATAGTTTTACTTAGATGCAGCAGAGCAAAACGTATTTCCTGTCATGTTTTTGTTTAGTCTCATTTTTAGGAGTTTGCTAAAGAACAACCATGAAATGTTAAGAGATTTTACTTGGTTTTCATTTTTCCATGCAGGATTCTTAAAGGCAGCACAGACTCGAAGGTTATTTGCTGGCCTGAAGATGATATTTATTTGTCATCTTTTATTTATCTTGTGTTTGGAAGGATGTCTTCTCTGAAAAATCTTAATATAATGAATGTTAGAATCTACAGACATTGATGAAATTGATCTGTGAAGTAATCTTTCTTGCTGTCAACACATGGGCTTTCTAAGCAATGATTTTAATGAAAATGAAGAAGTTAACAGGTTTGCCCATTTGTTGTGGGGAAGAATTTGGGAACAAAGTACTCGTCACAGTTGAGAAAAATTTTCATGCCTTCTCCAGCCTTTATTTTTACATTTAAAAATTTTAAAGCTTTTGGTATTGCTATGGCAAAACAAAATAATATCTCTTGGCTATTAAAATTTTAATATTCTACACTTATTATTTGGATTTCCTTAGTTCACGCATTCTTTTCATTGTCCTGCTGAGATTTAGCAGTAAAAGAAGTAAATGAAAATGTGGGTATTGAACTGATCCAAAACTGACAAGCTTTTAAATATCCATAACATGTTGTTATGCTGATGTAAAGAATTTTCCAAGGTGATAAGTAGCTTCCTTATGAAGGAGGAGGGATGTGTGAATGAGAAAACTGTTTTATAATTGGGTATATTGTGGTGTGCCCCCTTTAGTGGTATTGGCAGTAAGTGTTGTAGCACTAGAAAAAAAATGTGGTTGGATCTCTTACTTCTTGCTATAAACTGATAATTATGATAGATACTAAACTCCCTGGCACATAGTGACTTACACGCACTGTGATATGCTCTGCATGAAATCTGGATGTACGTGTCAGTTATATTTTTGATGGATGAATAATAATAAATCATTGAATAGGAAACTGCTTAGGGGAAATTATCAGTAGCAGCATCACACTGATGTGAAAAGAATCAAGAAGTTGCCAGCAATCCTGAAAGCTTTTAGTCTGTGTATAGCTGCAGGCCGAAAAACAGGTAAATTGCGTGTTGAGTTACTTTGCTATGATTAAGCTTCATGTCAGAGCATGTTATACAGTGTGTATGTGTAAGTCGTGCTGTGCCAGAGAGAGAAGCTATGACAGGGGTTTAGTGAACCTATCTACTATCAGTTCTTGGCAGCCTTCAGTACTGAAGATATTTCTCATTAGAAGGGAGGAAAGTTGGTGGTTCTCTCTCTCTTTTCTTTTCTTTTTTTCTTTGTGTGTGTGTGTGAATATCTGTCTGTTGACCAGAATTGTGCTGCACCATAAAACACTTGTGTGTTACATTCTAGAGCTGGTTGTATTTCATTGATAACTGAAAAGTTCCCTCATGTTAATTTGAAAATGCTTTGAGATGTTTGACTTAGTTTGCTATATACTGAGATGAATATCATACAATATAAATTAAATATGTGGAAATTAATAAGAGCCAGAAGTGATTTCTGTAGCTGAATTAACAACTACAGACTTCTGCTAATTATTTTTTCTACAAGAGTTGAGCAACTAAGTCTTGTTACGAGAGCTAATTATCAAACAGTGTCAGGCTCTTATGTTTTGCGCTCTCTCTCTCTCTCTCTCTCTCTTCCCCCCCCCCCTTTTTTTTGGTAGGATGTTTCTTTCTGCTATAACTGTCATTACATTTTCTATGTGTAGAAAAGAAATATATTGCTGACAGAATTCAAGTAGTGGCTTTAGATATGTAAGATATATACTTCCATACATATAGCTTCAGATAAAAACTTTATTTAATTTTATTCTGCATGAATCATGTACAGTTTGGTAAAAATAATAATTTTGATTGTAAAAGATATATAAATATCTTACTTGTCATACTATTTCAAGATACAATTAAACTTCTTGTGGATTACTTTGAAACTAAAACTCTTTCTCYATCAGAGAATTTGAACAGATTCATACAACTAGCATTTATCACAGAAGTGTTCTCTTTACATACAACTTCTTCCTAAATTTCTATTTTCAAAACACTTACTGCATTTCATTCTCATTTTGTCCAGTTATCAAATACATGAAGTAGCTTTTATAATGTGTGTCCTATACTTTTTTTGATCATATTTGTATGTTCACTTGATAACTGACCATATGTTTTTCAGAGATTATTTGGAGCCAATTGGAAAAAAAAAATACTTTGTGTATATTTACTTTGTGGTGTAATGCTATGGACAATTTCTGTGGCTTGAGTTTGGATACAATAGACATATGACATCAGACGTTTGCAGAGTTGTTTAATATAATACTCATAAAATGGACTGCAAAATATTTATATTGTGATGCCCATTTATGCTATGTTTGCAAACTGTATGAAGTCTTGGAGGTACTTGTTTTCCTAATTCCACTAAAAACTTATAAAATATTCCGAATTCAACAATGACTTCATTTTCATGCTGAGGTGTTAGCTTGTTGAATGCAGTCTCTAATACTAACTTTCTGACTTGGCAAAGCTATTTTCATTTCTCTATTCACAGAAATGAGTGGAGGTTTGTTGTGGAGTATTAAAATACAAAATTTAATGTCTTTTTGTCTGAAAGTTTTGGCATATAGTATGTGCTATTTGCCAGCTGTGTTAAGCAGTGTTTTCACCAAAGAATTCAAACGCAGACCCTAACATACTACTAACAAAGTGTTTGTTATTTTATCCTTTAGCTGTAAAAATATTTGAAAATTTATAAACTTTTAATTAAGGAAATAGTGTGCTAAAGGTAAGATAAGGCTGCACAGCAATGTACATTAAAGGAACAATATATTTCTGATGTTAAATGGTTATCACCTCATCCTAATCCGGTATCGTGATTTGTAGAAATGTAGCTAAAATCTCCAGATTTGAAACAAACTGTATGCAACTAATCTAATCAGGACAATGACAGTGATACAAGTTTATTTTGTATTGCAAAATAATAATCAAATGCTTTGATTTTTAGACTTCTCATAACTTATCCACATAATTTTCTAAAAAAAAATGGCTACTAAATGAAAATCAATTCAGGACCACTGGCAAATTAAATTAAAATTAATTGAATTGGGAACCATATTGTTGCCCCTGAGAGGTGCTCTATAAAACTGTAGAATGTGATTCTATGCTACTGAAACCAATGGTAGCTTTTCTGTTGATTTAAATAGGTGTGGGATTTGGCTTACAGCCACTTGAGTTAGACTAAGTGAGACTTTATGTGTTGAAATTTTTTGTTTCATCGGTTTTGGTGTTAAACTGGGGTGAAAATAGCAGAAATTCTCTGAAGAGTAGGTTGAATTTAACGTATTTATATGCTTGGTTTTTGATGCTGGGTAAGTGTTTTTTTTTTTTTTTTTTTTTTTTTTTTTTTTTGAACTTTAGTGTATTTTTTTTTTTTTTTTTTTGTCATTTTTTTTTCTTAGCTGAAAGGGAGATAAAGTTCACAAGCTCTTGAAATTACACCCCAGCAATTTATTTAATGTTAGGTAATTTATATGAACACCTAGGAAACAATATTATCAGTATGCAAATTGCTTTAAATATTGGGCAGTATTTGTACAGTTTTGTTTCTTGAGTTTAACCAGAAAATCTAAGAATAAAATGTCACATGTCCAGACTGTACAAAATTCTTTTGATAGCTTTAAAAAAGAAAAAACAATAAAGTCTTACACATGATTCTCTTGAATCAAAAATTTTGGAGTAGCTACATCTGTTAGATTCAGGAAGTTAACTGTAGAAATATGCCTTGTTACATAACCACCTGTTGTATTTACGTGCTACTTATGCAGTATATTTCCAGAGCTTTATTTATGGAGTTGTGAAATAGGTGTCATGAATTTGAAAGAGTAGTCAAAATGTGAATCTAAGTTATTTGTTCCACATTGGACAATGTGCTTTCAGTTTGGTTAAGAAAAAAGGGTATTTAGTTGTGTGTGTCCCCCCCCCCAAAAAAAAAATGCTGTAGCAAGTAAGTAATTTACTGTAATGGCCAAGAACTGAAATAACTGTTGTTTATTTGTTTAAGCAGGGTTCTGAAAACTGATATTAAAGGCATAGTTTTCTTTTTCTGGCAGTTTCTGGTGAAAGGATCTATACTTTAGTATGCAGAAATGCAGACTAGTCACAACAATTTAATGACTTACAGGATTTGTGTGATTAATTTTGTTCTGTTTTGTCATCTATTACTTTTTTTCTCCAATTAAGTCTTTTAGACACCCTCTTCATCGTGACTGATCTCAGCTTAAATACTTATTATATATCTGTAAGGCAGAAAGATCTGATATGAACTCATCGCAAACTATAGAACAGGAAATCTTATTTATTAAATCATCATTGTAATGTATGTGTTCTTCAAACCTTTTTGCATGAATAACTGAAAACATTTTCGGGAGAAAAAAAAACTTGGTGCACTAAATAATTTTTTTTTCTTGCAGGCAAAATCCAGAAACTACTTTTGAAGTGTATGCTGAAGTAGCCTATTCAGGAACCAGTTGCATTGGAAAAGGTACTATTTTGCACTGGAATTCTACCTATTTCTTGACTAGAAGTATTCCTCTGAACTGTATACTGTGAGACAATGAAGTAGACATTGAAGTAGAGCCAATATTATGCTCCTTTAGTTTTTTAAATTGGCACTAATAATGAGAAAATCCTTCCTCTGTCTGTGTATAGTATTATGGGCGTTTTTCTGACTTCTCTGATTGACTATTTTGCCTTATTTTGTCTTTTTAAAATAGAAATAACACTTAATGAAGTGTTCTATTAAATTGAAAGTGTAAGTGTAAATGCATTTTCAGGTTTGTATTTGCTGCTGCATATAAAGCATGATTAGATTTAAACCACAAATACTCCAAAATTCTTTTCTGTGGAATTTATTTTTATTCCTTCTTTCTTACATATCCACAGAAATACTCTACATCTTTTCTGAAAACTCTCTTTGATCAAGTGGTATTATCTAGAAATAAGGTATGAAAGAAGCTTATGATCTGGTTACTTTTACAAAACTCTGTTATCAAGTCGCACTTATGCAAATATTTTTCCATAATGGTATTTCTGATACACATTCCTATGTTTATGTTAGAATTGTCCCACAATTGCTGAAACTAACATTTAAGTATGTTTATGATTTTGGCTTGCGCTTTTTTTCTAACCCTGATGAAGTTGATCTGAGTAGGCAGGAAAAGCAAAGGTTGAAATTCCTAAACCCTTGAATTTAGATCAAGGTATTGTTTTGTGAGGTCAGTCACTAGAATGCTATGAAAAGGATGGATGTCAAAACTAAGTAATCATGATTAGTCACCATTATTGAAATAATATCCCTTTGATCCTTTATGAAACAATCATATATGTATTTTGTATTTGGTATAATGAAACAGTAGATAGGGTTTTGAAATCTTACTGATTGGAAAGCTGCTCATATCCTTCTATACCTGTTTCTGTTTGTTACTGTCAACAAAAGCCAGATAGCTGTAACTTCTCTACTGCTAAAGCATCCGTAGGAGTTGTAAATGGAACACAGTTTTTGGCTTGTCTTGTTGCTATATACCGTCACGACCATTTGATGTAATTGCAGGAGCCCTTTTAATAACTAGCCTTTGTTTTTTCTCATCTGACCTGGATTCTAGTACCAGAAAATCTGAACAAATTTGACCATAAACATTACATTGTACAGTACTAGTGTCTGGGTATAATCTTCTCTTTGAAGTTTGTTTGCACCCCCCTAGAGGGATTAATTCCCTGCTGTGGGAAGGTGGGTTAAAAAGCACTGAAACTACTTTACAGGTTTTTAATTGGAGAATTTAGTATACATTTTGTTCTATAAACCAACTGATTCCGTGGGAGTTTTGCTTTAGTTGTGTTTTTAGGTTTGTTGTATGTTTTTGTGGGCGCAAAATCTTTGGAAATTGATGTTTCTAGTGAGTGAAAAAAATATAAATTGTATTAATAACTATTTTTACAATTCATATATTCTGAAATTATTAGTTCTGTCTAAATAAGCTTTAAAACTTTTTTCAACCTTTTCCAACCAACTTTTTTTTTAATTAAGAGGTGTCTTTTATTCTCAGAACTCCTAGGTCACTATGTCCTCAAATATTCTATCCTTCTGTTCTAAATTAAGTTATTGTTTGGTTCTCCACAGTGTCATAGCTCTATTTTAACAGCTATGTTGTTTATCCAGGCAAAGCACCATTCTAGAAATACAGTGCTATAGACCTCTGTGCAGTCTTCCCTGCCTTCTTGGCTAGCTGTTCTATGCCAAAAGGCCTAGAATATCAATATGTTTTACTACTGTCAGAGGAATGCACATTAAATGGCAAGGAACAGTTACAGTTAAGAAAATCAAGATGTATGAAAAGCGTGTAAGGAGCAGCTTGTCAGAGATGTTTAAATAACTATTTCTTCCAATGTAATGGGTTCTGAAATTAGTTAAGGCAGTCTTCTTTGAAGTTCTGCATCTAGTGTAATAGTGCTGTTGATCATTTATAATCATTTATAATGATCAATAAATAAAGTTGCAAAGTTACATTAAGTTATTTATAACTTAACTCTTTTTTGAATTAGCTAATATGGACTTGAGGAAAATGAATTGCTCCAAAGCTGTAAAAATTCTAGTGTGGGAGATTGGCTTGCGGGATGGTAAAACATGCCTGTGTTTTGTTAGTAGTACAAAAATATGTGTAGCAAAGGATGTTTTCCATGTAACTGTTAAATATAAACTGCAGTTAAAAACTTCAATATATTTCATAGCTTGCTTACAGAGAACATCTTGTTGAAATAGGAGATACTGACTCCTGTTATCAAGATTAGCTACTGATTGACAATTGTATGTTCAAGTAACTTTGTTACTCGTGTAATTGTTAACAATTTTGTAGTAAAGTTTTATTTGGTTAATAGTCTTCCAAATGGATGAAAGAAATGTTATACATCATCTATTGTATAGAGGGCTCCCTCTTAGCTACCAAGGCAGTTGACAGCAGAAGGAAGATACCTGTTCTGTGCTCTAAGAAAGACATCAATAAACTGAAGTTCAGCAGAGGTCCACCAAGATGGTCAGGAGCCTGGAGCACTTGCATTATGAGGAGAGGCTGAGGGAGCTGGGCTTGTTGAGCCTGGAGAAGACAAGGCTTCAGCAGCACCTAACAGCAGCCTTCCAGGCCTACAAGTTCTTCAAGATGACAGAGGCAACACTCTTTAGTGCTGCTTGGCAGGAGAAGGAGAGGCAACAGCATGAACTGAAATAAGAGAGGATCCAACTGGATATCAGGAGAAACCTTTTCACCATGAGGACAGTCAAATATTGGACAAGGTTGCCCAGGGAGGTTGTGCGGTCTGCATCCTTAGATGTTGTCGAGACCTGAATGGATCACAGCCTGACCAGCCTGGTATGTCATCGTGCTGAGCCAACTTGGAGCAGGAGGTTGGACTAGAGACCTCCTGAGGTTCCTTCCAACCTGAATTTTGAGATGATCCTAAGATTTCATTTCTAGAAATATCTTCTGGATGTTCCTGGAACTTAAAACAAACTACAAACAAAACTGTGTACTCTTATGAAAGAATGAAGAGAAAATTTCATCAAAACCATGGAGGCTGAAAAAGCAAACATTGTGGTTTGATGGAGTCATGCCTGGACTGGAGTGAAGCAATGAAATGCGGTATGCTGAGAAAGGAAATGGTCATTCGATCAGCTCACCTATTGTTCTGTCCCCCCTTTTCCTTTTCTTTTTTTCTTTTTTTTTTTTTAAAGTGAATGTATGTTATTAAGAATAACCTTCCTTAAGACAGTTAGCAAGCCAGTCTTCTCTATCGACCTTATGTGATTTCCCCTATTTGAATCTAATTTAGTTTTTCTAGGGATATCTGACTTCCTAAAATTACCTGCAAATACAAAACTGCTTAACTTTCATTCCATTCTTATTTTTTTTCCTAATCTAAGCTGTCTGGAATTCAAAAGCTCTTCACTTAGTATTTCAGTGACATGTTTGGTGAGGCCAAGTTCTACTTTTTAGTTTCATTGTTTTTGTTCTCTTGGTTTTACCATGTTTTCACTGTTCTCTTGTTCTTACTGTGTTTTAATAAAATGTTGATGCCTTTTCACCAAATGTCTTGGGCAGTAAAACAGAATAGAAAGAATGTAGTCAGCGTATTTACAGTGACCCTCCATGGAAGTTATTTAGCGAGGAAAATTGTGAAATCTTGTTTTTTGTGTGTCAAGTATAAGTGTGTCGAGCATATGAACTTTGCATATGATTCTAGTGCTTTTTCCTCAACCCTACACACCTTTTTTTCAGGAAAGGAGAGGATAAAACACAAGAAAATAGTCACATTTTATTTTAGTAATGAAGTATTAATATAGGGAGAAATGTTGAATTTAAAACTATTAATACTTTGATCCTTTTTGATAATTGGTAAGTACTAGGTGACTGTGAGTCAGAGCAGAAGGTGTAATTCCATGGTTAACATAGAAGCCAGGCTAAATAGTCTAATATGTGCCTTTTGTGCAGTGGTGTGATTGGGATGGAATAACCTGCTAATACACTATACAGATGGGCACAACAAAGTCAGCTTTTCATTCTCCAAGTATGGTAGTCAACTTTGGCTTTCTATGTGAGGTGCATGGAGAGAATAATGCAAGATAAAACCATTCAGAACAGTATTGGCATTGTTAGAAGTTCTATAAATTCGATTCCTAATTCAAGCTCTGATTGACATATAAGGCGTTAATGTTCTGTAGCTTGTGTGTGGGGTTTGTGTGGCTTTGCCTGTCTGCATTTTAGTTCTATGTAGTCCTGACCGTAGAATTTCTAACTTTCCTCTTCATTTAGATCTTAGGAGGTTGTTGGCCTCTCTATATCCAAGTTTATTGCTTCTAATTAAAAAAAGTTGTGTTTTTGTTGTCAAGATTATTTTATTTTTTTCACAGATATGACTTGAGGAATTAAAAAAAAAAAAAAAAAAGCCTGGAAAATCTTAGATATAAGAGACTAGAAATACAGCTTTTTGCAAAGCATATAGTAGTAAGATATTTTGGACATAATTTAATTGCGTTAGTTTTACCTTTTGTCTGTAATACCTAAGTAATTAAGTATGATTTGTGAGAAATGAGTAATGTATGATTTAGTTGAGACTCAAATTATTATAATTTTTATAACACTTGTGAACTCTATGTGGAAGGTTTACATTTTACCATTACTTCTGTTAGGAAACTGCTTTCTTTAATTAATGTTTATAGTTTATGTGAGTCACTGTACTTTAAGGAGAATATTTAAAATCAAAGCCAAAGTTTGTTTTCACTGCTTTTTCATACTCAGTGATATTAAACCCTCTGCAGTAGAGGATGTCTTATTATTTTTTTCCTCACTGATGTAGCTGGTTCTTCACAAATACAAAAAACTAAGAGGTACCCATTTAAACTCTAGCTGAAAATGGTACTTTCTTTGGTGTTAAGGAAAATCACGTTGCAGAAGAGAGAATAAAGTGTGCCATTCCTTAAACAAGTGATGTCAGTCATTCTAAACTAAAGCTACTGATTTTGGTTTAAACATCTTTTAGTAAGTTTTGATGATGCAACTTGTCTTCAGTGCATGATCTTCTCTTCTTTTGTTGTTTACTGGAGTTATTATATGCAGGAGATAACATGAGAGAGCAAAATAGATGCTTTGTATGAAATTTTGTTGTTCCATCATATTGGATGTCTTTTCTGCTTTTTAAAGCCCATATAAGGGAAGGGGAAAATGCATTCTTATGAGAACTATGAAGCTCCTGCCTTTAATGGATGGTTTACGTTTTTGTCATGGCATCTCTTAATAATAGTAATTCACAGAAAGTAAGGTAGTGAATTTATTTGGATGTGGGAAACGATTAGATGAGATTCATCAAATTTCTATTACAAATAGTAACTGCTGTGGTCAGCTTAGGCTTGTCAAAAAAACTCAGTAGCATTCTATACTCTTGACATCTTGTGTGCCTGAAACTAGACTAAAATGTATTGAAACTACATTTTCTGTATATTTTTTTTATTTTTTGAACCTCAACTAAAAGGTATTTCATGTTTTTTGCACCAGCGCTCTTTTGAGTGTTGAAAATAATTGAATTACAGTCTTAATTTAAACATATATGTATGTATAGAAAGCAAAATCACATTAACTACTTGGGAAATCTTTCTTTAATTTTCAAAGCAATTCATTATCTTATGGCTGTTGCAGATCATTTGTCAGAAATACCATGTGACACATTCAAGGATCTAGCTGGACCTCAGCCTAAGATCTTCTCTTGTTAGAGGGTGAAGTAAGGAGAATTCAAGTGCAATTCTCATACTATTAGTGTAGAAAAAGAGAATTTGTTAGACTAAGGTAATTGATCAAGATAGTCTCTAAAGTATGAACATTTGAAAGTAAATGCTCACAAAAGTAAGATTTCTACCACCACCATCCCTGTCTAGGAGGACGTAGCATGCTTTTGTGTGGGGTTTTTGTGTTCTCGCCAAAGCAGACATTATAAAAGTATGTCAAATCCGTAGCTTTACTGTGTTGCATGCCAAAAGACCTTTCTCTCCAAGGACCTCATCTTTCATCTTTTTGTGAATGTAGCGTAAATTCTTGTGTGTGTTCAAGGAAAAAGCTAAAATGGTTTAGTACAACTAAAGCGTTTCTTTCATATTTTTTTTTAACCGTGGTAAGTTAGAAGCCTAAATGCTATAGCATGGACAAAGTGTAAGTGAGTTAGAGTTTAACAAATGTTCACTGGATTAGTAAAGGAAATGTGATTTATACTACTTCTTTTATGACAGAATTTAAAAGGTCTTGCTGTAAGTCTCTCTGTGTGCTTCTTTCTTTTCTTGAAAACATACCACTAAGTTGAAAGGGGAGATGAATCTTGGAAGGAAACTATTAACTCTGAGGGAGTTTATCATTGTTTGAAAGAAAGGATGGTATTTGCATTTGAATTGGCTCTGAGTGTAGCATGTACCACTAATCTTGTTCCTACTAGAAGCTGGTGAGTAGTTTAAGTACTTCCTTCTTTACTTTTCATGTTCTAGTCTTGTATGGTAATATCTTTTTTCTCTTCCCCACCCCCCACAGTAGATCACGAATGTTATAACTTAAACTCATTGAAGTCCTTGATTCTACTGGGAGATGTCATGATGTACTCGGGCCCTAAAAGTGCTTTACAGTTGCGACTGTGTTTCCATGATAGGACTTTCTCTAGTAGAGAGAACTAGCAGGTTTCTTTCTCTGCAAAATGAGTTTACTGCCACCTCTTAGCATAATCTTTTTATTATCTAATATAATTTTAGATAGCAGGGCCAAAATATATGAAATATTTTCTTGAATATAAACACAGTTACCTGTGTAGGATTAAGTTAAGATTTGGTAATTCAAGGGGTCGTAAGCCATATCTGTGCATCTCTCAGAGTAACCATTTTTAATTTGTAAGATGAAATCATTTTGTTAGTTCAAGCCTGCCTGCTAAGTTTTGAGAAATACGTAACAGACTAAATATTTAGTGATAATAACAAACGAATTACAAAATTAATTTTTCCCCATTAAGTAAGGGCTTTCTGTAGCACATGTGCCTTTATTCCAGCTGTTTGAAGTTTTTCTATCCTATTTTCATGATACCATGTTGGTACACCTGACTTCCAAAAACAGGATTGGAAAAATAACCAAGTAAACAATAGCTATCTTAAGTAGACAGCTATTAGTTGAGAATGCTAATTCTCTCAAATTACTATTTTGTTTTTCTGTTTGACCACTTTTCTTTTAAGTACAATGAAAGTTGTAGATTTTGACAAAGAATTTACCAGAACTGAAAGGTCTAGGTCAAATAAGTAACATTTGTATGGACTATTTTGTTCAAGGACAGTTCCCAATTTGGGTTTTATAGTATAAATGAAATACGTAACTCTCAAATTGAGGAGGAACTCCTTTTATGAAAAGATACTGGAATCAGAAATAATTTAAGGCATCATAAATTCTCTTTCACACATATTTCTTATGCATGTTCTTAGCTAATGATACTAGATTTAATAAAAAGCAGAAATCTTAATGTTCAGCACAACTGTGAAAGTTCTTGATTCCATCTTCTCCAGGTTATTCTTTTGGAAGGGATCTGTTGTTTTTCTTTTCTGCTTCATACTTGTGCTGCCTTTGTCTAGAATCTATCTCACAAGTGTTTATTAGTATKCACTGTATTGCTGCTGCTGACACTGTTTAACTAGAGAGGAATATTCTGCATAGAAAGTCTCACTCCTAAGACTTTAAACTCTTTTGTTGATTTATATTTTTTTTAAAGGAGCTTGACATCTTCATCAAGTTCACAGTGGGCCTGCTTTGTTTGCTTTCTCTTGAATGCTTGATAAGATTTTTCTTCTATTGTTTTGTGCAGCAAGGACAGAACTTGCCATGGCTGAGGTGGTTTTTTTGTAAATCCACAATATGGTCATTGTCTGCTGCTGAATAATTGTGGCTGCTTTTTGTACAACCAGAACTAAGGCTTTGGCTGTGAACAGATTCCTTCTTAGCGTGAAAAGAGACTAATCCATGTAAATACAGCCCCAAAATAAAGCTTTACAGAAAAAGGGAAAGGCTGCTAAGCAGGAGGGCAGAGGTCAGCAATTTAACCTTTAACCTAACAAATAAGAAGCATGAAAGTTCCCGAATTGGTTTACAAAGGCAGGCTCCTGTGATCTGTCAGTTTTTCTTTTCATGATAGAGTTGGGTGAGAAAACTGACTGACAGCTAGTGCCTTTTTAACTGCAGGTTGAAATTAACTGCTAAACAGAAACTATTTTTAAATATATATATATTTAGTCGTTTGAACAAATTATTTTCAACTCACTATTTTATAGATTTCCTTGAATTTATAGGGGAGTTTTGTCTGATTCTTCTTTTTAAAGTTCTTGTTAGACTCAATTTGGATACTGCATGCTACTGAAGCATTTGATATTTCAATATTTGAAGTATTTAAGAATTTGATGAAGCACTTGTTGCAATTAATTCTGTTACTCCATTAATGTGCTGCTTTAAGAGTGGAGCTGCTATTCCAGTAACTGCAAACAGATTGTGCTTTGAATAGAGTCAAAGAGTTGTTGTTAAACCGGAGGGGGGGTAATTTTAAGTTTAGTTCATGCTCAGTTACAAAAATTTCCAACAGTGGTTTGTTTTTCCTTATTTAATCACAACAGGTAATCTTGTTAATAAGTGTTAGTTTTTGCTTAAAGCTTAATGCATCTGAAATCAGCTGTTACATCTCAATACAGAGATTTCTGTAATGTGTAAAGAACTTTAATTAGAGAGTCATTCAGATGAAAAAGAAACAATGAAGTAATGACTTTAAAGTAGACTCCCTGTAGATTAAGAGTAGAGACTTGAGATTCTTTTTTCCTAATGTTGTAATCATGTCCCAGCAATGACTAGCATTTGGTTTGTCCACAGTTGTGCAGATGCTTCCTGCAAGTCTCTTCAGTGGAAATTCTGGATTTTAGAAACTCTATCCATCTTTAGGCATGTAAATCAGTAATTCTACAGAGAGCATTAGGTTTAACAAGCAAACACAGCAAATTTGGTAAAGTGCAAAAATGAACCAGATCTATTTTTATTGCTCGTCCTTTTTGTAATAGATAGTTCCTTGCAAGTGGAGAATGTAAACTCTAATTCAAAAAGAGATGTATTAGCGTGCCCTAGGCAGTATTACTCTGCTCTTCTTTGGTGTGCTGTCTTTTTGTCATGAACAAAAAGAGAAGTTGTCGTTTTGAGGGGGAGTATTTGAGTAGGGTTGTAAAGCAAGATAATTTGAGGTTAAGTACTTCCTTCTTTACTTTTTTTGAGGTAAGCATAAAGTGAATTCAAAACTTCTATTTTAGTTCAGCAATGGTTGTGATAAAATTTTTATGCTACCAAAGACAAGATTGAACTTGCAGTATCGCCTATGAAAACCAATATGTGCTCCGTCACAATTAAGGGTCAGTGCGTGGTACTTTTCCTTGTGGCAGTGTTCATGAGTAACAGTGGTGAAGATGGTTTAATCATCAAGAGCTATATTATATCCTGTCAATATCCTAACATA
Source organism: Rhea americana (assembly GCF_003343005.1). Classification (NCBI taxonomy): domain Eukaryota; kingdom Metazoa; phylum Chordata; class Aves; order Rheiformes; family Rheidae; genus Rhea; species Rhea americana. The sequence goes on along the minus strand of NW_028185750.1, from coordinate 520,921 downwards.
CTTGTTTTCTGTGAACGTGGTATGTCATCCGTTGGATTCCATTAGTGGAGAGGGGAGAAAAAAAATGCTGAAGGAATGCTGTTGAATCCTGATTGATGAATAAAGAATTTTTTGGCCTTGATTTAGCTACCAGATCCGTCAGCTCTTGGGAAGGTGATTAATATCATGGTGCATACTGTAGATAGTCAGATAATTTAAGACCTTGTAGAATTTCACAAGCTGAGGGGAAAGTACCACTGTTACAGTATAAGGAGCAGAAGTGAAGGGACTAAAGGAAAAGATGTCTTAATTTTGCCAAAAATGTTGAATTGTCCCTGCCTTCGTCAACTATTTGAATACATACGCCTAGGAAGGAATGCAAAAAAATGAATTTGCAGTGAGTAGTTTAAAGCTGTATCTTTGATTTTCTAGTCAAAATTTATACACTTCTAAATTTATGCTACGACGTTTCGTGGTGCTGAAGGGAATCACACTTTCAACTCCCATTACATTCTACTGGAATTAACTGAATCCTATCTTTAGTCTGTTTGAAGAGTCACATGTGTTGAAACTGCATAGCTACGAATATTAACAGCAGTAGTGCTACCTTTTTGAACTGATTTTTATCTCTTAAATAGTTACTCTTCAGTTATGTCTTGTTGATTTATAAGGTACTTTTGAGATCTTATGTTCCAAAGTTCTGAACCAGAAGATTGCTGTGCGGGGAAAAACACCTATCAAAAATAGTTAATGCAGAATCAAAATTAAGTGATAACATGTGAAGACAAAAGAATAGTTGACTGAAGTCCTACAGAGTATGAGAAGACACTGAGAGAGCAAGGTGCAAATTGGAGGACAAGAGAGTTGCCATTGTTAGCAGTCTGGTATTATCCAGGCTGTGTGTGAAACTACACAGTGAAGTTGAAATTATACCATTATAAAGCAAATAAATGGCACTTTTTATCACGAAGAACAGATTAAGCGAGTAAAATATTTTTATTTTGTTTTCCTTTTTTTTAGAGCATGGGAACACTTTCATTTAAAAGCACTAAAACTCCAAAGGCTTCAGAATAGTAAAATTCACTTCTATGGATACAGTGAATTCTGAAATATATTTTTAAATAAAGAATATGTATCATTGAGATACTTTTAAAATAAAACTTTACAGTATCATTTCTATTTAAGATGGAAAGTATTTTTTTCATAATGCATGAAAGTATGTAGTTTAAAAGTAGGCCATCAGCTCCACATCCTGTCATGTAAGTAATATATTGCATGTATATTGTCCTATTACAGTACATTTGAAAATATCTTCTAGTATATTTTTATCTATTTTTCTTTTTAAAGGATAAGTGAATTTTGCCACTTACATCAGTTGAAGCCTTTTTTCCCCCCCTTTTTTCCTTTAATGGCAGAAAATAATTTTCTGGAAAAAAATCGCACTGGAAATACTTTCTAAATGAACATGGGAGCTTGAGCGACAATCATCTTTTATTGTTACAGCCTTTAATTTAATGAAAGTTTAATAATTTCTTGCCCCTGAAGCAGGTGAGAGCATCTTCTAGATAAACTGGTTTGTATTAATTCACAATGTTGTCTTCTCAAGCCTGCAGGATGGATGTTTGTTTTCTTTTTCTTCTGCTGATGTTAGTTCTTAGCAGAAGTGATGTGAAGTGCAGTTCTTGACTTTCGGTAGGATTTAAGATTTTGTGAACAAAAGAAATTGTCAAAAATCATACAACTCTATTGTTCTTTGTATTTGGAAGTATATGAGCAATTACTGAAGGGCAGTATGGGAGGTTTTTGTTTTGTTTTTACTTGAGATAGGAGGAAATGTTGAAAGAAAATAGTCTGTGAGGAAGTAAACGAGATTTTAAATTTGGTTAAGAAATGAGATTCAGGATTCTATCATTCAATTTCAGTAAAATGGTGAAAAGGTGGTAGAATATGAAACTTTTTTTTATTTATTTATTTTCTGGTGGTTTTTTTAGGAGGTTGCTACAAGATTGACATTTTATTACTTTCAGAATAATGTGGATTAAAAAATGTGAACATTCTGATGTTTACATATCCTGAAAATAATTTCAGCGTCTTTCCATGAATCTGCGTTAAAAGAGGGTAGATTAAGATTAGAGGAAGACTCATTTTTGTAACCAATTATTGTCTTTGCACGATCCTAGGCAAACTCCCCCCCGCCCTTTTTTAAAATCTTTCATTGCACTAATAAATGCGTCATTTTGCTACTAGCTCTCAAATAACTATTTAAAGTATTATGTGTGGTTTCCTGATTGCTTAATTTGGTTGAATATATTTTATAAATGAGAACTGTAACTGTAAATAGCTGATTTTTTTTTGACTAAAGATTAAGAAAACTTAAGAAAAGTACACATACTTAGTAGAGCTGTGGTTTTAATGACTATAGCAGCTAAACACAATGTTGTTAAATTTCTAATGCCTTTGTGTAGTTAATGTTTGTTTAATAAGTTATATATATTTCACATTCTATTTGCTTTGCTTTGCATTAAATATGAGATTGTCTTCTAAAGTTGTTCTTCACTTGAACCTAAAGTAATACCAGATTTTGTTTTGTTCATTGCACATATCTATTCATGATTCAGTCACATTGTTTAATTTGAAAGAGCCTATCAAGAGTGTGAAAATGGATTGAAATAGAGCAAATAAACTTCTCTTAAACCATCCATAAATGGATTAAAATTCATATGAGAACCAGAGACTAATATACTGACTGCATCTTGTCTCATTGTATCTGAAGATAGTAACTACAGAAGGGAAAATATTATGAATATCTGTTTGTTCTGCTTCACCATGATTAATATCCTTTTGTGTTAGTGTTATGTGTTTGTCCTGTGTATCTGTTGCTTTTACTTAAAGGCTTAAGTGTCTTACTAGTGTTTGTGATAGTTTATATAATCTTTTTTCCATATACAATAATGTTAAAATTGTTTTGATTACAGCTTAAGAAAAAATGCTCACAAATTATTTACTCAAAATACATGTCACTTTAGTATACTATAGATTCTGTCACTACTATGAATTTAAGATACTAGGAAAGAAGATACTTTGTTCTGAAACTGATACGCTAAATAGCTTTTAAAAGTACTTTCTACTGGAAAGAATTAGCATTTTAAAATGGAAGTATACACCTTTTTGTGTACCTTGGCAGTATTCATAAAACAAAATAGATAATGGTGAGTAAATAGAGTGATTTACTTCTTCAATATTTTTACTCTTTAATACACTGTAGAGGTAAAAAGTAGCAAAATCTCATTATTTGCCATCTCTTACATGAAGATTGCAAAATGCACTGTTAGTTGCAAGTATAAATATGGATTGTGGTATCCAGTAGCATGGTAATTCCGGTGCTTTTTATTTTGATGTATTTCTTGATTGCTTTACTTTACACTGGACACAGGATTAGGTCATTCACCAGATCATCTTGGAGCAATTCTGTACCTAGACTAAATTCTTGGTCTACAGTGGATATCAGACAGACAATTAAAATAGAGTATTGACATGTTTTAAAAATAGTCATACACCTCAATTTGTTTATCTCAGAGTTTTAAAAACCTAATGACCTCATTGCAGCTTGACTGTAATTACCATGTTTAAACTTCTATGCATTTTTTTTAGTTTAAACAGCCTTTGTGTTTTTTTTTTTTGAAATCAAAAGAAAATTAATGAGAAGAGACAAAGAGACATCAAAGAGGTTTTCCCTCTGATTGCAGTGTTAGAAGTTTTGCCTGAAAATAGGTTACATTTCTTCTGTTTTCAGCTGAATCCTCATTAACTTTACATTTTAATGATGTCCAGAGCAAATTATACCATTATGGTAGGTGCCTTAAAGGGAAGCTTAAAGGACACCTTTTTAATGTTTGTTTCTTTATTGGTGACAGTATTTGTACCAATATTATAAACAGTGTTAGAGTGCTAAAAATAACTCCCGTAATTTATCAGAAATATTTTCCATTTTTGCCATATATATATATATATATATATATATATATATATTTGTTTAATAAATAACATATGTGCAGCATACTAGGGGAATATCTTCGTATTTGTAGAAGAATGGAAATCATGTCCTTTGAAAAAGTTTACAAATTACTTTTGCATCTTATAAACAGTTTATTTTATACTGATAAAATAGAATGGAGCAGATGATGTAACAAAGCCCCTGGATTTTTTTTTTGTTGTTTGAGCCTTCAATTGAGGAGATGACTGAAATGCTAATAAAGTGATAATTTATATTTTTACAACAGTAAGATACAGTGTTTTAAGGAGGAACTCTGAATTATCAAATTACTCAGTTTAGGAGAGCAGTGTTGGCTGCAATTCTGTGTTCTAAAGTAATTCTACTAAAAATTAAAAGTGCGTAATTAACTTCTCAGATGAATAATCCTGTTGTATCAAATGCTGCAACAAGAACCTAGTTTTGGTACTCCTTATTTAAAAAAAAAAAAAGCATTAAACTGAAATTGGCAGTAGTTTGAATGGAAGTTGCGAATCCTTTTGTAATTCAAAACAAAAACAACTCTTAAAAAAAAAAAAAAAAAGACCACACAACCCTCCATTCCTCAAAACCACATAGCAGTTCTGTTCTTCTGTGTTAACCTGTTTTGCTCTTCTTCGCTCCCCCCACTGTTTCCCTATCTAGAAAAATGTGTTGTTTCTGTCTGTAGTTCCATGAAAAATTGTAAAGACCAAAAAGTTTTATGAAAGATTAGATCTTCTGTTTCCATGTTCACATACTTCGTGTCTGTATATTAACAAACAGAATCTTTGGTTTTCTTGGGCTACATTGTAATCCACATCTGTAAACTAAATATTGTGGAGGTAGTGGGGGGATGATGGGAGGAGAGAGAAATAAGAATGCTCCAAATTTCAGCTATAAGGGTCAAAATCCAATTGACACGAAGAAGTATTACCATATAAGATCTTATCGGCTAGTACTTCATTACTGCATTGCCGTAACAGAAATTGTTAATGTTTAGTACTTGTTTTTAATAAATTCAATCTCTTCATATATTTCCAGATTTATAATTCCTGAATGTTCCAGAAAAACACTGTAGTGTTAACAAACGTTTGGTGTTTCTATTCCTCTGCAGGTATAGCAAAGGTGTCTTCTGTAGTTGTGAGTGGAATTACTTTTGCATACCAGCAATATGGTTAGCTCATATAAAATTTTCCCGAGACCTCAAATTTGTAGTCCTGAATATTTAAACAATCCTTTTGGTCCTGAGAATTCCAGCTTAAGGGTACTTCAAATTTTATGATCTGTTCTTCCACGGAAATTTGAATAGATACTGCAAAAGTTCTAGTACCTTGCTGTATGAGCATATACCTCATAATGTAAATATTTTTTTCCCTTTTATTTTGGAATTCAAAGAAGTCAATTTTGCTAAATAGTGCCTTGGTGACTTCTTCATTCTTGAGTTAGACTACTGTGTCTTGATGGAAATATTTAATAGTCCCATTGTCAATAAGCAGATGAGTAATGCAAGAATCATTAGACACCAAAGTAAAATTGAACTTAATCTTTCCAATTCAGTGTGACTCCTATGTATTCTTTTGATGTTAAGAGTTCTTCTGTAGAAAACTGTTCAGAAATCTAAATAGTCATAATTGGCTAGGAGTTACGGCATACCCAAACTTTGCCTCCAGCTTGATGTGTCTTAGGTAACCTCTTGTTAAAAAATGGGTTTAGTTCTCTCAGATTTTCAGCTTCCTGTAATTTAGATGCTATAAAGGAACTTTGAAAAGTGGTGACTTCAGTTCCCAGTTTGACACCTTTTAATTTATATTGATGCCTTCCAATGCAACTTYATTTTGAAGATTGTATCATTAAAAAATGAGAAGTTGAGTGTGGTTTCCTGCTTCTCTTTCTGACTTAATTTTGTAATTATTGTAGGATTCACAATAGCTTAAACTTTAACTGACATACATAACAAAAAATATTGATTAATAAACTTTAGCTGCCCAGAAGATGTGTATATTTTTTTTCTTTTTTGTTGGCATGCAGGATTTTGTGTAGGATCAAATTAGCACTAAAAACCTGAAATGTTCTTCCTGGAAACTTATTTTGCAAATATTTTTAGTGTGGCTCTTTCCAACCAATTATGTGTTAATTGTAGCGCAAGGTTGAAGAATTCTCATCATTGATACACCTATCCTCCCTTTTCGTATGTGTTTCCTTAGTCAGTTTTTTTATCTTATTTTTCTTGCTTTGTTGTGGTCAATTTGGTTAGTATAATGGCAAAGACATGGGCACTTCTTTTTGATAAAGTATTATGTTAGAAATGCACTATAACAGAGATGAGAGCTATTTACAGCCTAAGCTATTGATTTTTTAATTAATGTTGCCTAGGCTCATACATGTTGGCAGAATTGTTAACAGCTTGTGGCATTTTTCAATTCACATCTTCTTTTTTGTATTTTGACACTGCCGTTCATATCTCATGTAAAAGTACCTCAGTCAGGTTAAATGTGTTAAAACACCGAGCAAAAAAGGAGAGAATGGAACATAGGGCTGCCTAGAAACCTTGATCCATTGCCAAAGTATTTAAACAATTTAGTGTTTTGGTTTTCTAGCTCGAAGCTGCTTCTCAAATCCCTTGCTAATTAATCCAGTTAATTCTTTGTAGACTAACTGTATGCAGGGCTTTTTCTGTGCTTCTATCACCAAGAACCCTGTTTTGTGTTTGAAGCAAACCTAAGCTCTGTTATAAAGGTTGTAGTAATAAAGTGAGTGTTAGCAGATGTAAATACAGTGTTTTGAGTCTTTTCAAAAGGAGTTGTGTTTGTGTGTGTAGCTTCTAATTTAATCTTTCATGTTTAAAAATTAAATATATATACTCATATAAAAAGATAGAAAGGATTTTTTGACTGGTTTGATCATGTAAGAAAAGGGAGTAGAGTCCCCATTAAATGATTATGGCATAAGATACTACTGTTACGATATTACATTTAGTGTTATGTAAGTTTACTTTTCAACAAATTAAATATAATAAATGATGTTCTTCTCTGTAATCCAAAATGGACGATTGGATATTGGGCAGACAATAAGGTTTAATAAGAAGGAGAGTTTTCAGAAATGACCTTTTGATACTTTAAATTCTATGGATTAGAGTGCAGAGGTGGTATGAATTTAGACCTGGAAAAAGTAGCTAGGGAGCAGAGAGGTTGGAAGCCCAGTTAGATATGATATGATATAGTGAGAAAGAGAGTATACATTCCTCTTTTCAAAGTGTGCTTATCTGCAACTAAAGCAGCTATATCTATGTAGTTATACTGTATGGCTCTTGAGCATACTTCTAACTTTTAGATTTATTAGAAACTCCCACATCATCTTGGTTATTGATGCGAAGCATACTATTTTGTGCAATAATGTAACTCTCCCTCTAGCCATCAGTGATGTTTCTTCTAGGTACTATGGCAAAAATAGCTCTGTGAATGTTCTACACCATCAACTTACCCAGTTATTTTAAGCAATTGCTTTTGAGGATCTTTGTGTAGTTTCTATTGATTTCTTTCCTGTTCTGTGCAAGACTGTTTGGTTTTTAACTGTTTTCTTGCAAATCAGTGATGATGTGTATGTTTTGGAGAATATGCTTGTGTTGCCAGGTGGCCGTAACAAGTCAAGCTCCTAGTTTCTTTCATCATCCTCAAGAGATTAGGAAGTCAGCACAATGCGAATTGGTGAAGAGATGCACTTCAGCGTGTTGTGGGCTGACCTCTGAAGAAAACGTTTTGGAAGTGGGTTAAAGTTGCATTTCTAGATTCCTTTTTAGTTGGTAGTGAAGGAAAAAATAGCCTGTAGCAAATCTCTTGCTAAGAGTGGGTAGAAGGAAAAGAACTGGCAGAATTCTTGAAAAAGTCTGTAAGTGAGGTTGGGAGTTTGTTGTGTAATAAATCTGGGGAAGAAAAGGAGAAGAGAACTTTATGAAATGGCTAGTTTTACATACACCTGGTTTCCAGGGCTAGTAATTAATGTAACATGGTTATGAAACGTTTCTTTTCAGAGCTATACTTGTCCACTGCCTGCAAAGTGTCTTCATGCTAAGTATGTGTCATCATATAGGTTGAAGTGTACCAAACTTTTTTCAAAAATAAGTGTTCCCAATGCATTTATGTCTTGCAATTAAAAATCCTTTTGATAACTATACCTTTCCTGCAGGAAGAAAAAAGAATACAGGCTAAGGTTCCTGTGTTTTTTAAATTTTTAGTGAGGTGATAGGTTTCCTGTCTGGTTGTGTTCAGTAACATCAAGCTCTTTCCTATATAGAACCAGCAAGTCTTCAAGCTGATAGTACTGCTTTAAATAAATGTTAAGCTTCTTTTCTTAGAGACCTTCTTTTTTATATAGTATCACACATGTCATAAGTGAGCTTTGTTAATAGTAGCTGAAAGCTTTGCAGATACAAAATAGGTCAGTAATGCAAATGTAAACATACCCACAGTTCTCTTGTAGTGCTTGATGCTGTCCAGTTAGTGAACTTTACCCCAAAACAGATAAGTCATTCTAAGTAGCTGAACACTTAGTTATTTTTTTTCTTTCATCTTGCTGTCATTAGCTAGATGAGGTGTATTTTTCCAGTTCAACACATTCTCCCTTTCCTTCCTACCCCCGCCGCCTCAAGAAGTTCAACTTCTGTGATCGTATCTGAATCTATGGGAGTTTTTTGCAGAAGAATATATTGAATATATTTTTATATTTTTACAGACTTTGCTGTCTATTTATTGCTTCAACTTGTAGGCTTTCAGAAGACATCAGTGATACTGCAGCCTTAATTGAGGCTCACTGTTAACAATTTTTTTTTTTTTAATTCACTTTGAATTGTATGGCTCCTAGGTATTTTCTTTACTATTTTGATAGAATGGACACTGCTAGTATGACTGATGAGAAGGGAATTTTGCTTGGGAAGGGAATGTTACTCAATTCCAGTTGAAGCAAAAAGATGAAATTAAATACTAAAGGGTACAGGGCTAAGTTCTAAAGTGTATCAACAATATAAGTATTGATGTTTTACATAGTCTTGCATTTCTTAAAAAAATAGGTGATACTGAAGCTGTATTTGTTAAACTTGTTTATTGGTGGCTAAGTTTGAAGGCTTCTCTGTGTTGTGAAATGAGACTGTTCCTAGAACAGTTTGCCTGAAGGAGGTGAAAAAAGGTCTCACTGGTCCCTATCTCTTGAACTTGCTAATTTACAACTTGAAGTAGGAAACGACACATGCTTAAACTAACATGGAAAGCTGAACTAGTATGAGAACACCTTTTATTTTATCTTTAATATAGTTGGGACTATTTCAGAACTAGTTGGCAAAATTTTCATGCTGCATGCAAAATAAGGCATTTCACTCTTACATCTGAAGCATTATATTTAATATATTCATTCACAATAGTGTCCAAATAGTGATGTTTATAATGTCAGAATTGCAGTCTAAGCCAATTGGACATGGCACTATATTTAAAAAAGAAAGAGGTGGAAGGAGATAAAAGGAACAAGTAGAATTTGAATATTAATTGTGCTGTCATATTCCCAAGAGGAGTTGATGGTTGTAGATGGCTACATAAATGAAGAAGACATCACAAACAACTGTGTTTTACTTGTTCTTGTCCTAGGCTCTCAGATCTTTTTCTCCTTCCACTTCTAATGGCCGGAGGAATTCTTTGGAGATTGGAAGTTGTATAGTCTCAGACTTGTAATAGTTTACTGAACATAAGAGGCTGAGTCTTCAAGTATCTGGAAATCCTACAGTAGAAATGCAGGAGAGTTTATATAACATCACTTAATGAACATAGTCATAGTAGAAATCACAATCTCATGCTAACCCAAACTCACAAACAAACACTCTCTAGCAAGCCCTAAGGCTTTTTAATATGAACAGGTATATTCCTGTGTGGTACTATTGAGTCTTCTGCTACAGTCTTTAGTTCATTCTTGTATAAAAAAGCTGTCCAGCTTGCCATTCATCACCATGCATCATTTCCACTACAGAAAAGCAGTAGAATCAAGATTGGAATTCCCAGTTTACAGTGGTGCAGTTTCATTTCTGATAGTGGTTTTTTTCTGTCTCAGTGCCATTTGAAAAAGCAAAGCATCTTAAAATAAACAAATATGTAATAATAGCAATTTTGAGTCTACTAAAACCCAGAATAATTCGGAATAGCTTGTTTGCTATAAAATGATCTTGCTGTGCAAGGATATTCCCATAAGAGATGGTGTTTGTGTAGATCAATAATGCAAAGCAGTGTCATTGGGAACTGGTGGTATTCCATTAAGGTAGCGTATGATAACTTTGAAACTGAAAACAATTTGAGACTACCAATATTAAAAGTATGAAAGTAAGGTCAGATTTTTAGATATTATGAATTATGCATAGCTTGAGGCTTAGAAATCAGTATTCTCTATTTCATGTTTAACAAAGAAGATATTCTCTGTGTACTATAGGCAATTATATGATTGCTGAAGAGTAGTGGTTTTGGTTTGTTTTTTTGTTTTTCCTTTTTAATTCAACAGCGTAATTCAGAGCATATGGTTGGCTAGAACACTTTTGTTCCGAGTGCTTTTTGAGTCAGTTCAGATTAAACCTGAAATGAGACAATTTGTATAACAGTGAATATATTTGTACAGTACTTTTATGTATTTGCCTAATAATATGTCTGTCTGAATTTATTATGGTTGATGAATTTTTAGAAAGAGATTAAAAAGAATGATGATGTTAGAAAAGATTTCCAGACTATAAAATGCTGCTGTGTCCTGTAACACAGGAAGAATATAGGTTATTAGAAAATTAAACTAACCTTAATATCATTAGAACTAAATGGTGACACTATTGTAGTTTGGAAAATGTTTATAAAACACAAAGTATTTTCTAGTAGTGAAAAGTCTGGTGGTATTTTGGAAAATACTATTTGTTTTCATTAGCAATTCCTTTAGGTTTTGTAATGTAGTCGATTGATTGCCATGGCCATGTTGTGGTTTTACATGAGTTCCTTGTAATATAGCTTTTTCTAAAAAGCAATATTACATTGAAATATTTTTCCTGACTTTCTTCAGAACAACAAAGAGAATTAAAAATTAGCTGGTTGACACAGGAAAGTAGAAAAATTCTCTTAAAGTTAGTTGAATAAAAAATTTTTTTAATAGAAGTGCTTATTAAAATGCCAGTGTTTTATATGAGTTAAGATGGCCATAAACTGGCATTTTGTCAAATGTATCTTTTATTTTTGCTGTAAAAGGCTAGCTTGAAAAAACTGTGTTAGAGTATGTATGCTTGACCTCTCATCAGAAACAATAATAAGGAAAAAAAGGACATATGTATACTACTTGAAATACGTGTTTTGTAAATACTAAAGATGGTTACCATTTCTTGTAAAAATGTGAAAACTCTAGTTCCTTCAGAGTTTGCATCTGGAAACCTAAGCTGAATTGAAAGATTTTCACTATCATTGCTTGTGTCTGGCACTGTTGAACTCTAGATGATGCACTAACTCTGGATTAATTTTTGCTGCATGCTGTTTACAGGTGATGAAGATTTGTTTATTTTTCTTCCTTTAGTCCTTCTGAGGACTTGAGAAAAAAAATCTTTTATTGTGTAAATCCTGCCCAATGTGGTATTAGTACTGTGAAATTGTCATGTTTAAAGCATAGCATGAAATATTAGTTAACTTTCTTTCATATTTCCAAGACAAGGAGGGCTTGCCAGCTGCTGTTGAAATAAAGAGGCTATCACCAGGCAACTCTGCTGTCTCAGAATATATATACAAAGAGGCAGGAGAAAAGCAAGCTCAGTATTCATAACATGAGCACTCAAAATATGTCTCCATTAAACTTACAGACCAGTGAAAAGATTATGAGAAAACATACCAATTGAGCAGAAATCAATTTAAAAAAATCATTTTTTTAAAAAAACTTGCTTAAAGAATGTGCTGTTACTGAACTTCAGCATTTAATTTCTTTTGTATAATTATTGCAGGTTATCTGGAAGTGTGTATAATTTTTTAAAGTTTCTAAAAATGTTTCAAAACAATTCTTATTTTGGAAGTTAGGTTTTATGGCTTTCTTAGAACATTGAATTAGGATGTTTCCTGATTGTATTACAAGTATTGTAATACTTTCCTGATTGTATTTACAAGTTTTATCTGCTACATAATTTATTGAGTAAAATTACAGGAAAAAAAATGAATGGAAAGTATAATCCATTCAAAATTTGCTGCTGGTAGGGCTCCAGCAGTTTCTTACCTTTCTAGTAATGCTGAATTTCTGGGCTGGCTGAAGAACAGATGGTTATGAAGAGAAATATCATCTTAAATGCATAGTATCGTCAAAGAAATTATCAACCATATTTTAATATATACTTGAGGTATGACTAAAGTAATTAACTGTTGCATATAGAAGATCTGAAAACCTCAGTTAAAGATGATAGAAACATGTAGGAAACAAGACTTGAAGTACTTTTTTGTGTTCTATTTTTTTGATCTCTGTTATTTTAGATTTAGCTCTATATTATGCATCCTCTTTTTATAGTTCTAGATTTAAATTTTAGACTGATACTGACATGACTAATGTGGACTGAAATTTTTTATTCTTTGTAAAGAAATAATTGAGTTTTCTTATCACTGAAGTTATCTTATGCCTTTTAATTTCTTATTCTTACAGTTCAGAGTTTTAGTAGAAGAGAAAATCATCTGTGTTGTTACACAGCTGGTTGTACACTATTTTATTGATGAAGCAAAAGGAATTAAGGAGTTAATGTAGATGTAATTCCTCAACTGTATGTCAAATACTGCACACCGTCTTATAAGTCAAATAAGAATTGGTAAAGTTTTGATTAAATCTGGAGCCATTCCATATGAGCAGTTGAAGATGGAACATGTTAGGTTATAAAAGTGTTATAAAAGTGTTATAAAACTATTCTGATATGTACATTTTCCAATATCCTTTTGCTTATCCTGTATCGTATCTGAGCTTTGACAAATTCTTTTTTTCAGCCCACTGATTCTTAATCTGCTTGCATTAGAGCTTGATGTTCTGGAAGGGAAGAGCTGATCTTATTCCTTGAGAGAGAAAGGAATTACTTCAAAACACAGAACAGATTTGAAATAAAACATAGACTGAATTGACTTTTCAGTCAGTAGTCTTTTTTACTTTTTTTTTTCAAATTCTCAATGTTCTTTTTTTTGTGATATATTTTTGTTTTTCAAATAGTATTAAAACAGATTCTGTCAAAGGCAAAACAGTGTCGGGGGAACTGGAAATCCCATTCTTAGCTCTGCTCCTTTCCTGTAGTGGAAGGATGTGTAGCGCTGAGCACCTTTTAAATGGCAAGCTGAACATTATGACAGCTTGCTTTGGACCCAAATTACTGATCAGCAGTTACTGGAAGCTAATGTACGCCCTCCTTTCTGTAAAGGACAATTAAACAAATGTTTTCCAAAAGTCAGTGTAGTTTATTTTTCACACTCATTGTACTTGAGTATTTTTAACATGATTGTAAAATGAATTTAAGCAAAGCCCCCTTAGATGGGAAGTTGGTTTTGATGCTATAAGCATCATATTTAGGATTTACTCTGAATAGGTCATAAAGCTACTGATGGACTAGTTCATGTGCTGGAAAACTGATAAGAGAAGAGTAGCTGGAAATCCAGCCACATCAGATGAACAGGAGCTTAAGGGCAACTTTCACAGTAGTATGACTATGACTTTTTTCAGTCACATTGTAGAGGAATTTACAGTGAAAATGCACTCTTCTTTCAGTGAGCTCTTTCACTGACTGTCGTTTTATTCTTGCAAGCAGATATGAAATGATAGTCTTTCTGATTCTATGACTGAACTGTGTGCTCCAGACAAACAGACATTTGAAACAGCCTTCCACCTCCATAGCTGTTATTCATTACTTTTTTCTGCACAAATAGTACAAAATAGTCAAAATAGAACAAGGTATTTGCCATCCAGTGAATAAATCTAGTAATGCGTTTCAAATTATGGAACTGGATAATTGTGCAAAGAACTGATAATATTTTCTGCTCCTCTCCAGTATTACTTTCTGCTGATGGGACAATTTTTGTCCAGAAAGTTTGTTAAACAATTTAAGAAATGTCATAAATATTTGAAAACATGATTTGGCTTTAGTTCTCTCTATACGGCTATATACGTGTGTGTGTAAGACTGGAATTTTTCACCAGCTGTTGCTTAATGAATTGAAAGTTATCTTTGTAATTTAAGAGTTTCATCGGTTTGTTATGATGTAGCTCAGTATCTTCCTAAAAACAAGTTTGTTTTTCATGAATTCCTGAAGTGCCTTAATTTCATACAATATAACAGTCATCGTCTAACTCACCTTTTTAGTATACACTTTCATAATAAATTAATATTCTGTCATACTGAAGAGCAAGTTGCTTTGTGTATACCAAAACTTTACAATCTTGAATTCAGTGCATCATCTGTGGAATGAGTGTGCCAAGACAGAAGATTGGAAATCAAAAGTTCGATTTTCTTCATTCACATTGGCATCAAAGTTACTACAGACTTATGACTACTCTCAAGAAATAATACTGTGTATGTTGGTCCTATAATGTTAATTAATGTAACTAAGCATTAGCAGTTATTTCAGTCCTTTAATTTCCTTTCCCCTCCCTGTCTCTAATGTTGACCTTGGCTTTGCTAGTCTTAGAAATTCTTAGCAATTGTTTTAGAGTTGGCCCATGCTTTTTTTATTTTTTTTTTATTTTTTTTTTATTTTAAGCAATATCTAGAGAATAGAGAGTTACCTTATCTCATTAGAATACCTGTTTTAAAAATTTGACCAGCTTTTTCTTTATCCAAGTCTTCATTTCATGTGAAAGGAAGGTGCAGACATAATGTATCCTATTGTATCCTATGTTAAAAGATTGACTGTTGTGAAATCTTTTTATTTTGGCAAAATGTATCAAATACGAAGTCTTAAGTTAGCATTTACATAGGAAGATATCTTGTATTTGGTGTAAGCTATACCCAAAGTGCAACAAATATTTGACTTAAGAGCTTGATTTAGCCATTTTATAAACTTACTGTAGTTGAAAGGAGAAGACAACCTGTGTGTGTTTGAAGTGTTAGCTTGGAGGCCTTATTACAGAAAGTAGTACTATTTCTGGCAGTTTTTCTATAGTTAGGGCTGTTAGCTTTCTTTGTCAGTTTTTGATACCAAATAGTCTTTTGAATTTTAAAATTATATTCAGTTCTCCAAAATAAAGAGAATTTCTTTATGTAAAACGCTATGAGGAAGTAGTAGCTTGTCAACTTGCTTTATTTTAGACAAATTTTTAAAAACATGTAAGATACTGGTGAACATGGTCTTTGAAAGTTTTTCTCCTCCACTGTCCCCCTAGCTCTTGGTGTGTTAATAATAGAAAGACTATTATGGAAATCACAGTGAATTGCTTAATCTGTCCCGTTTTTCTCTCTTCCTCAGTTTCCTGTGATGTATATTTTATGTTCCCTTTGATACACTTTCTCTTCTCAGTAGTTCCCACTTTTGGATCATTTTACTGAATTCATACACGAAATTCTGCTCAGAGTTGCAAAGTTGATATTCTGTTTCTAGACTGCACTGTTATGAAAATCATTTTCTTGTTACTAGTTAGTTTTTTGGCAATTACCGAATAGGCTTCCAAATGTTCTCTCAAGAAAAAGAAGCAAACTTTGCAAGTCTGTTTTTATGGCGTTAATGTCAATGGACTCATTTGCACAACAACTGATGTATGTAATATTTGTTGCTTTGCCTAACTGGTGACTGTACTACATTTATAAAAACTTCAGTAACTGAAAACAATAGGTTAGTGTCTGCTATTTATGCATAAGTAGTCACAAAGACGCAAGCTGCATCCCAAGATGTGGAAAACTTGATGTTATCTGCATGAATATTTTCATTGCGTAGTGTCCTCAGGTGCGTTGTTGTTTGAATATTGAACCTGCATACTTACTGTATGTATTAGTATTTTGCGGTAACTTCTATTGCAAGGTCTTTTGAAATAGCCGCCATTGTGATTCTGACAGTATTTATATTTTCAATCACATTATAATTTCAAAAGAATTATAGTTTGTAAAACATTCTCATATAATTTTCTTTTGCATCTTGRGTGCATTGAGTTTTATTTCTTTACAGTAAGAAGTATTTTAAAGCTTTAATCTTTTATTCTTTAAAGCTTCACACCCAGAAAAAATATTTTTTTAAAAAAGTTTTTTCTGCCTGAACTTGTTCTGGGGTGTGACTGTCTTCTCACATGTGTAGGTTTTCCTTTTCCCTCTTTTCTCCAACTCCCCCCCCCCCCCAACACCCCCTCCCACACACTTTTCTCTCCTCCCCTTCTTCCCCCACCCTTGCAGTTTAGGGGCAAGGAGAAGTGTGTGGCTGCACTGAATACAGGACATGGAGTTTCCTGAGGTTTGGAAAGAAGTTTACATTGCTTTTTAGATATGCTGCATAAGTACTATAATGTGTAATGAGTGTTGAAATTGCAGTTACTGTTAACGGAAATCCATTTAATTTTAGAGGAACAAAAAAAGTTGCAACTAAAGACCCTAAAGAATTTAATATCTTAAATAAAACTGTAAGACTTTAAAGAACTAAGGTCTTAAATTATTTAGGGAGGAAAAATGAAGTATTTATCATTGTACTTTTCAATGTGAGGTTAGTGTATCTGAATGATTTGTAGCCAGTTGGCTGAGTTTTATCAGAAACAATACACTTTAGAGTGTGTGTTTTTTTTTTTTTTTTTTTTTTTTTTGTATATGGTAACTGTGAGGTATATATAGATACATATAGATATATATTTAATAACTTCCTTGGGTTTATAATTTCTATGTCTTTCAAATACAGACCAGTTTGAGTATGTCTAGCATTAATTAAGCATGCCTCTTTAAAAAGCAGAACTCTTCACTTTATGATATAAGAAAAGTTGAGAGTAAAGAGGAACATAGTTACACTAATATGCCATTGTAGCATATTCCCATCCTGTCATCTGGAAAATTAAATCAGGTTACAGCACGGATTAATGTCCAGAATTGTGAGGAAGGGAAGGTAGTGTCTTAAATGCCATGAAATTGAACAATAGGATTATACAGTTCACAGCTAATTTTGATATTCTTCTGTATTTGGATTTTTGTTGAGCAAGATTCTACAAGGAAAAGCAGTATTAGTTATTAGGACTTGTCAATAGTCCCATATTTACTAAAATACTGCTAATAATAGCTTGAATGTTGTTCAGTGTTTTGTACGATAATATAGATAATATTCATTGATATGAAGTAGAACTACTAATCAAGGGAGAATTAAATGTATTAGCAGTGAGAACTGTACTTGCATAGTATGGACTCTGTGGCTTATGTTATCCACTTCTGTTGATCTTCTGTAAATATATGGTAAAGAAGCAGAATGCTGCTGTGACAGAGCAGAAAAGTTTCAGTCTTTTCTCACTGAGAAAAGCATTTTCTTCCCCCCTCCTTTTAAAAAATAGAAATATGAGCACTTGCAAAAATTTCATGTGAGAAGTGATTCAGCTGCTATATGTTACTGTTTTCCCTCAATACCACCTCTTTAAATAGTGGCCAAGGAAACTGCTTCAAAAATAGACATGTGATCGATTTTGTATGTGTATCTTCTCCCCTCCCCCCTTCCTAATTGAAAATGCCTTAGAACGGGACATCTGTTGTGGATCTCTAGGTCTTTGGCCAACCTACACTTCACAGGCTGCAGCTACTCTGTATGGAGCTGTATCCTCTGGGAAAAGGGCTTACAAAGGCATACACCAGGTTGGTAAGTGAATCACTTTGACCTGAAGGCACTAATGAATTTCCTAAAGTTCATAATGATAATGCCACTGAGGAAAAACTTCCAAAGCTGAATATAAACATTAGGGATAAAATAAAGTCGACTTTTCTTAATACTAACAGTTATAGTTTGAAATCTGATGTGTATTTCCTTGGAGTTTTGTCTATACAAAAACAATGTATTTTAGCCTTTATTTTGGAATGTTATTATTTGTGTACTTTCTTCTTTACACTTGTTACTGCCTGCTGCTTTCAGATGCTATAGGTCAATCTATCTTACTGATGATTATATACAGTTATTTTCGGGAGACGTTTGTAAGCAATTGCCTTAGGCAGAAACTGTGTGGATCTTGTGATATTTTGTGACCTGGAACTTAGAAAATTGGAAATGAAGAAAGATAAAGAGGAGATGGTAGCTTAAGTTACCACAACATAGATTCAACTGGGAGCATGACTTCTGTTCTTTGGGAGAAGCTTTTTCTTTACATTRTGAACTTCCACTTTGTTTTGTTCTGTTTTGCCATGTCGCCTTGCATTGAACCAGACTCAACTTTTCGTGCTTTGTGCCCTGGAAGACTTCGAGCTCTGCACTTTACTCCAACTGTGTAAGAGGTTGGTTGGAAGGATCTCGGAGTCTGTTCTGCTGTTCTGATGTCAGCAAATGGATTTCACTTTACTGAACTTGAAAACATGCTTTTTTGTGTATAAATATTAAAATAGAAAAGTATTTGAAGATCATTCTATTAGAGAGTTTAAGTACCCACAGTAAGCATTCAACTGTTTTTAATTTTGAAGGCTTTTCTTACTGTCTAGAGAAACAATGTAGCTACAAATAATTCTGCCTGCAGTGTGCAAAATAAATGTTAGTCAAGGTGTTCAAAGTTTTCAATTATTTAGTTTTAGAGGCAGAGTTGACAGTCTGTTATGTTCATGTCTTAACCTAAGATTTCATATAAGTGCTGGAGCATATTTTACTGATACCAGTATTATGATTAAAGTTGAATACTGAATGCCTGTGTGAGGTACCACACTGTAGTCCTCCATTTCTATACCTGTTTTCCTCTGCTCAGAAGAATACGGTTATTGTGCCCATAGCAATTTGGGTCAGGCATGGGTTATTATTCTCCTTGTGTTCTCTCTTATTCTATGGAGAGCCTGGGCATGCTGTATGGTACAGGTGTTTGTTTTGCAGTTTGTGTTTCATGAAGTCAGATGCCTTGATGACCACTATTTAAATGCATGTATTTACATGAAGTACCCTCACTAAAATAAGATTTAAGTTCTTGGAACTTTATGTAAGGATCCAAAGCAGTAATTACCTGATAGAATTTAAATGTCATTTTTATTGTGTGTGTGTATATATATGTACATTAACATAGCTGAAAACACTTTTAAAATAAACATTACATTAACAGTGAATACTGGATAAAACAATGAAAACTGTAATGAAATGTGATGTGCTCTTTTTCCGTTATGTAGTGTTTTCCAAATAAAGATACTGGATTCTTAATAAACATTCCCAGACTATTTAAAAGTCGAAATGATGGAGCTGACGCAATGTAAAATATAAAGTACTTGTAAAAACATGCAGACATGGAAGTATACAGCTGCCAGATGTAATTTAAAGGTGGCTTTCTTAGCCCATTTAAAGTTGTGTTCCAGGTTATACAGATTAGCCATTCTGAGACTGTTACGAAGGAATGTCATCAAAAGCAGGCAGTAAACAAACTGTGTATCTCACTGTCTTGTTGAACAGGCACGTGATACCAGGTGTGATTCCATAAGGTACTTTGCACCTCCAAGTACTTATTGCTGTTATTTCCATAGAGACTGATGGATGTGAAGTCAAATTTGATTTCATGCAAGTAAACTATGGATGAAATTAAGTATTTTCTGATGTATACGGTTGGCTGGCATGAGAAGTTTTTATTTATATTAAAGACATTACAGCTGATGAACATATCTAGCACTGTGTGTGAGAAGTTGCCATTTGTTTTGTCTTTAAAGCAAGGTAACAGCTACTTTTTTTTTTTCTTTTTTTTCCCCTCCAGTACAGCAAACATCCGAGCAACTGCTCTTGTCTTATTACCACCTTTCAGTCTTTTGCTATATTTTATCATCTATCTTTAAAGAAGTAGAAATAATTTATCTTTTTAGGGTACAGATCAATAGACAAGTAAAAGTTTACGTAACAGCAAAGTAAAAATTATACTATAGTGAACAAGTTATGTTACGAAGCACGAAGTTTAGAAACATACCTCATTTTGTGTCACTGAATTGCTTAAAAGGCCAATTTAATAATCACTATCTGGCTATCCGCTACCTGTAGGAAGGGTTCTTCAAATGTGGCATACCTGCCACTTGTGGTATGCCAGGATAATCCATCCCCACTGCCTTTTCTCCAGAGAAGGTGGAGGCCAGCCTTCTGCACTTGCACTAGCTGGCACAGAGGCATGAGAGATGACTGTCAATATCGCTGTTCCTGTGTGAGAAGAGGAAGAGATAGGGCTAGACAGCGGAGAACCGGATGTTGCTGTTACTACAGCTGGGATATATTTCAAATCTTTTCATGATAATAGGACTTGGCAAAAATTTATTTTAGAAGCAACAGTCTTAAACTAATATAAAGATGATCTGTTCTTTTGTGTTTTGTGAAGATCTGGACAACTTATGATCTGTTTTTTTTTTCACTCATGTGTTTTTTCCCTAAAAACCAATCATTCAGAAACATGAATTTTTGAAATAATTTTGTAAAATAATTTGTAGCAAGTCAGTTAAACATTCTGGTAGCTTTGAAAACTGAAATATCCTCCATTACTCTATTTCAAAGAAAATTAAAGTAGGGTTGGAGAAAAATGTACAATGGTTTCTGACCTAGTGGCTTAAAAATATTTGTTATGGTTTGTTACTCGTTGTTGGTAATCGCCCAGCACTCTAGCATAGACAATGACTGTGAATGAGTCGGTGTTGAAAATTTTGCCAAATCCTGTTCATTGTATAGTCTAGTCCACTGCTGCACAGAACTTGCTGGTCCTTGGAAGAGATAAGGAGAAGAGAAAATCTTTTGGTTTAGTCTAAGTTTACTTACTGGGACTTTCCTGTGTTAGAGACCTATATGGAATATGCAGAGTGTTATTGAGAGGGAAGGGGAGAAGATATATTGGAATTTTTTTGAAAAAAGAAAGAGTTTTATCTATAGATGATAATTTTCTATAGCCACTACTCAGCTTTAATTCATGATGGCACATAGTTTTTTTTTTTTTTTTTTTTTTTTAAGAGATAGAAAAAATCCCACTATTCTGTTAGAGTGAAAGTTCCTAAGTGGAAAAAGAAAATCTGAACTGATGTATATAAACAAAGCCAAAATTAAACAAACCCAGAATAACCTGATAAAAAAATCCTTGATCGTGATTTTTTCATGTTACTGTTTAGGTGGTGTTTTGTTTCGTTTTAATGAGACTGGTTTGTAAGCTGGCTTCTGAGATGTTGAAAGCACCAGCACGTCTTTATTTGTCCATGACAACTTTCTGCTAACAGCACTTACCAGTGAATCTTAGAATATCTTGCAGACTGCTGCACAGTCTACTGCATGGTGATTTTCATACATGTTTGCCTTCTGGGTTTACTGAAATTCTGTAGAATAGGCTTGTGTGGACCTTTGTGACAACGAGCTCTTGAAACACAAAAGGGCATTCAAGATGCTAAGAAAAATATGCATTTACATATTTACAGACACATGAAAATGTTGTTGACATCTTAGTATGTCTGATTGCTTTGTTGCTTTTCTGAAGAATGCGAATGAGTTTAGAGGAAATACACTTTGGGTTTATATACTCAACTTAATTTCTCATTTTCTTTAAAATGAGAAATGATAAAATTCCGTGTGTGTGTGTGTGTATTTATACATATAATTTATGCTGAGTTTGAGAGTAAATAGGCCAACAGAAAATTGGGGGATGGAGGAAGGGAATGTTAGTGTCATGCTCCAGGCTCTTTTGCCAGTTTTTAAGCAACTGCGTGTACCTTGATTTACAAATTCAGTTCCCATTTCTTTCATTGATTTTCTGTGTAGTTCTGAAAGATTATCCTCATGTGATGCAATTCTTAAAAAAAAGAAAAAGAAAGAATATGCATCATAATAGACGATACTTCGTTCAATCCTGCTCTAATGTTGTGCTTGCTTTAGTGACATACGAAATTGTATTGTCCAGTTAGTTGTTACTTGAAATACTTGTGTATGTATCTGTAAGACTGCTCGTGTGAGTTCAGCTGGTCTCATTGGTTTGCAAGTTTGGTCACTTGGCCCACGCATACAGACTTAAGAATTTTCAAACTAAAGCTTTAAAAGGCAATCTCTTGCATTCAATTTCTACTCTTTTTCTGTTTATGTAAAAGGATTTGCTTATATTTAAATTTATATATGAAATTTTATGTATTATATATTTATATATATTTGTATGTGTGTGACAGTGGTATGTTAAAATTAAACATCTGATTGTGTGGAAAAATTAAACTAAGAAGTTGTTRAAGTACAGTCTTGCTGTATTTATAATTTAAAATGAATACTTCTTAACAAAATGTTTGCATCTGCTAGCAATTGAATTGCCAATCAGCTAATTTATTACTAAAGTAAATGCTGCCAATAAGAAATCTAGAGTGGGCCTATTCTAAAACAATAATATACGGTGTATATGTCATAAAATGATTCTCTTCCCCTCAAGCCTTAGCTACAGTGCAGTATAACAATAATTGAGCAGTAAAGATTGTTTATGCAGTTTCGCTAGGTACATAATGATCAAAATTTGTGGAAACATTGTATAAAAAGTCAAGCATCTGGTAATAATGTATCCAGTGTGCCAGCTTCAAATAATTGAACTGATCAGATTGCCCAAATGTTAGAAATGGTGTAGGACGCTTCTTGATTTTTCTATGTATTACATTTTATTGTGAACTCTACTTAATGCCTTTATTTTAATAATTGGAAAATATCTTTGTAATAGGGAATCTGACCACTTCAGCCATATTCTTTAGATTAGAGAGATTTTTAATCTATTATCACTGAAAATTGTCTGTGGAAATTAATCAGTATAGTGTCCATAGTTTGCAAAACTAGTTACTTCTCCGAAAACAGAAAATCAAAATGCTTTTGAGAGCTGTTTTCTGGTAACACATGTAGTTGGCAAATTGCAACCAGAAAGATATTCCATAAGGTAACAGCCTAAGGTTCAGTGTATCACCAGGTCATTTCTTATGAATTAAACAAAAAAAAGTATATGCACACACAGATACTACAATTTTCTGTATTTTGTAAGTGTGTGTGTTATATAATTTTTCTGTCTTTCTGGAGGAGGGTAAAGGGAGAGTCTTGAGAAGTCCTTCCCTGCTCTTATCAACATAGCAGCCTCAGCTGCCCTTCTTGGATCCCCTGCCAGGGTTGCTATCATCTTCTGATCAAATATTAATGTGTGATTCTCTGCTTGCTCACTAATCCAAAGCCAATTAATATTATCTGTCAATTATTTACAGATCCTGAGGTGCGGAGGCAATTCCCAGAGGACTACAGTGACCAGGTCTGGAATGCGTAATTAATTTTTTACATGACAAAATTTATTTCAGGGTTGTTCAACATATTATTGCTGCTCTTTTTACTGAAAGAGATAAATGTATTCTTAGAAAGAAAGAAGCTTTAATTAAGAGCAGAGGATAAAAATGTATTTTCACATTTAGAGCAGAAAGCAGAAGAATTTTGGATCTCGTAAGATTGTTTTACAGTCTAGTCTTTACAAGCGAACATGAGAGTGGGAAGGAAAATTGATTAATAAATTTCACTTTTTGCCTGTAGGTGCCACAGTCTGCAGTTCATTTGGCAGTCCTCACCTCATTGTCTGAAAGGTTTATGACTATATTTAAGTGGACACCTGGCACTACAGTGCATTTTTAAAATTCTTGCCTGATCATACAGTCTCTTTAGTCTGTTTCAAAATGATAATATAAAAATATGAATGTACAGGTAGAGTGCACAGGAATTTATCATTTAGCTTTACACAGATTGAGCCTGGAATTTTTCACAGGATCTCTAGCTGACGTTGAAATTAACAGCTTCGGGTTACCTTGTATTTTACTGTGGCTCATTAGTAGTGGATTGGGGCAGGGGTC